>NC_056744.1:70444911-70495359 GCF_019279795.1 Protopterus annectens | reverse complement strand
TGTGCAGGAGTCTGTAGTGTAGTTTGTTCCTCTAACCACCTTTTGACATATTAACTTACAAGTTTACGGCAGTAGACTTCTAGGGTTGAGCTTGATGTATGGCATGGTTGGCAGTTGCTTGTCACTAATGGTTGCTTTGGTGCAGTATCATACTTGTAGAGTTTCTCTTTGACTGTATAATAAAAATCTTTCTATCCATCTTCAGTGAGTAAAAAGCTTTTTTTTCTACACCACTAGAGATTGTTCCACTGTGTAATATTGTGAGAATAATGTTGAGGATGTGTATCTTTCCCAATATTTTTAGTTAGTTTCTCTATATATCAGTTACAATTTGTTTATATACTGAAATGTGAGCTGGGCAAAAAAAAATCTGTTTGGTAAATTATATCAATCTCTTGCTGATTGCCTAAAAGTGTACTTGCGCAAAGTTTACTGCTGCACAGGCCATTTATGCAAAGTTGTGTTTAGCCTGTTTATGAAGAGAGAAAGCAACACATAACATGAAGTGCTGAGATTCAAAGACAGTGAAACACTAGAGTAATTTCTGCCATCTAAAGTGTATTTATTGTATAAAAACCTGGGCCAGGTAATTGAGAAAAGTTGACACTGCTGTAGAGGGGAGAGTGGTAATGAACAAACAATAAAAACGTTGACCCTGCCAAATTCCAACAAGAACTAAACTCATGTAATTGGTCTATTCTAAAACACCTCCCCTTAGAGGAAGCAGTAGCATACTTTAACAACAAATTCCTTGAGATCCTTGATTTGCATGCACCTGTTCGTTCAAAGAGAACCAAGGCAAAAACTGCACCATGGCTTTCTATAGAGTCTAAACTCAAAATTACCCTTAGAAACAAAGCATGGGCTTTATGGCATTCTTCTAAAGACCCTCAAGATCACATAAATACAGGCAATCCAGGAATGAAACCAAAAAATCAATTTTACAAGACAAAAAATAATACTACTGTAATTTACACACAGTAAACCAAAATAACCTTCAGAAGTTTTGGGCAGGTTTAAATAATCTACTACATCCTGGACAGACTTCAACCCCAATCCCTGCTACTACTATTGATAAAACCCCTGAAGATGTTTCTGATAGTTTTAACCAATTCTTTACTGAGACAATTCAAGCCCTAGCTAGCCAACTACCTCCTAGCTCCCCTGGTCCTGAAAGTAGCACCCCTAGAAACTTACTTGCGTTCAGCTTCCAACCAGTCGCCACTTCACTTATCTGTACCTTGATCAAAAAATTAAAACCCACTACACTTTCTGCTGATCAACTCCCTGCCGAGTACCTACAAAAATCAGCTGATGCTATTGCTTACCCCGTCTCAATACTAATCAATAGAACCATAGTAGAAGCTAAAATTCCCACCATCTGGAAAATATCCTATGTAATCCCACTTCACAAAGGAGGCAGCTCTACTGAATTCTCCAATTATAGGCCAATAGCTATACTCTCTCCACTTGCAAAGATTATGGAAAAATGTATTCATAGACAACTCATGCACCACCTAATCCAAAATCGCCTTATGGCAGACACTCAGCATGGCTTCCATCCACATCACAGCACTGCTTCAGCCCTCCTAGCCTTTACTAACACCATAAACCATAATCGCAACAATAATTATATATCCTCAGCCCTCTTTTTGGATCTTTCCAAGGCATTCGATATGGTTGATCACCAACTTTTAATCCACACCCTGCAAACATTCTGTCTAGATACTGGGGCCCTCCAATGGTTTCAATCCTACCTGAATGGTCGACAGCAGGCTGTCCTCTGGCAGAACAAACTCTCTAACCTTCTACCTAACACCCTCGGAGTACCACAAGGCTCTATACTAGGGCGCTTGCTGTTCTTCATCTTCATTAACTACCTTTATACTGTCATCCCAAAAGTCAGCTGTATCCAATATGCTGATGACTCTACTCTGATTTGCTCAGCCACATCTCCAGTAGAGTTATGGTCAACTACCCAGACCACCTTTAATACAATAGAAAACTGGCTTTCTGAACATCGTCTGATCCTAAATCCCCAAAAAACTAAAATGCTGTTATTTTCACCAACACGTAGGTCTACCGCTTTCACCTTTACCATAAAATCAAATGATGGCACAATAATCTCCCCTGACCCATCTACAAAACTATTAGGTGTCATCATAGACAATAATCTAAAATTTGACCTACATGTTAACCAAACTATCAAAACCATCAATAAAAACTAGGGTCACTTTACAGAATAAAAGCCTTCCTAACCCCTCCAGCTAAAATTGCCATAGCTCGCTCTCACCTTCTTTCAACCCCTCTGTATGCATCCCCTCTACTCTCGAATTTGAACAAGACTGTCCTTAACAAACTCTCAATTTGCTACAACCACATTGCCAGGTTTGCCACTGGGCTGCCTTTTAGGACACATCATTGCATCAATCTAAATCAGCTTGGGTGGCTTGAACTACCCAGCCTAATCCAGTATAACCAACTGATTATGGCCTATAAAATCCTCTATAATCCAGACAATACTCCTGCACTTAAAAATATTATCACCCCCTATAACAATCCTAGACCGCTTCGATTCTCTAATAAGCTACTAATTCAGACTAGCAAAATTAATAACACAGCCGGTGATTCTCACTTTGCAAACTCTGTAAGTAGATCCTGGAACTCTCTTCCAGCTGATATTACCTTACTTTCCACCTTAGGTCAATTTAAAACTAGACTCAAACAACATTTGTCACTTAACTGGCTATGTCATTGTATCAAGCCTGGCTAACTCTCTCTAGAATGTGTAAAAATCTGTTAACCAGTTTACTGTGTAATTTCATTTAATCCTGACTTGTGCTCAGGATTAACTGTAACCTGTGGAACTTGTTTAACTTGCTTACTTATGTAATCTCTGTAAATAGTCTGTTTGTATGTAATGCTGGTATTATGTAATGCTGTATCTGCTTACCCTTGGAGCTTTTCTCCCCGGGCCTCCGCTGAAAATGGACATGCATCCAGTCGGACTATCCCGGTCAACAAATGTAAAATAAATAAATAAAAAATAAACTTGAGTTAGCAATAGGAGAGAATAACCTGTTGGGAGATGCAACACTCATAAAGACAGACAAAAAAAATTAATATACCCCCCCCATTACAGAAGCCACATATCACTCAAGAAAATATACATGGCTATATTTCTTTGTAATGAAGTACAATTAACAACTGTTTCCTAGTATTTGCATTGAGTAAAAGCTGTTCTTAAATAAATGGTGTTCAAAGCATTTTAAGTGATGCTGTTGTGTGAATCTAATGTACTTTTGGCTGGTTTGGGGGTTGCACCGTTGTGGTACTTTACCAGACAGAAATAACCATGAATTTCCTTTCTATCTACTGGTTTGTCATAAATGCCTGTATGAATGTGGCAAAAAGCTTGTAAAATCAAATTCTTGGGAGCATTATTGCACTTATTTTATTACATGTGATGCAGTATATCAGATAAGTGTGCTCATCTCACAAAGCTCTTAGTTCTTTATTGCTGCTTACACAATTCATATCTCAGTTTTCATGTGCATGCTTAACAAATACACTAACGGTCCACATTGCCATTAAATTGCAATCCAAAACCTGACCTGGCATTGCCCTTCCTGAATGTGGGAGGAATATGATGACAACTGCCAGAGGTGTCATCATTTTATTCAAATAAACCACAGACATTGTCAAGAGAAGCTATTAATGTACATGGCAATTTAGCATATGGTGGCCATCAAGAACTGATTGCATATAGACCCAGAGTTATGGCTCATCCTGCAGTCCCAAGCATAGAGCAGATCATGTTCTAAGAAAAGATCCCTTGTGGCATAGTTCTCTTTTAAGTGTGTGTGGTGTTAGGCCTGCCCCTTACTACCCTTTCACTGTAAGTGTGAACACACAATTAGTTAGTGCTGAAGCCAAAACTAGACCTCCGTGTTGGCCGAAGTTGAGAGGACTGGGGAAGCATATCTTTGACAGATTTGTTCACAACATCTAACCCCCTTTATCACTTAGGGTTTGTGTGCATTTTGCCAGATTCTGTAGTGTCCCCTTCAATCATTTCTTTTTGGATTTTAGGAACTCATGGCTAAAGATTCCCTTCCTCAGACTTCCTTCTTGGCTCATTTGGGACAACTAGTTCAGGTTGAAGTGGGTCCATTGGGTCTGGCCTTATGACTTGAGTCTTGGGTGTGGGAAGCACACTATTAGATAATATGTATTGGTCTTTGGGCATGTACTATGAGTTCTACCTTTGGATAACATTTTATCTTGCACTGAATTCCCTTTACCCAGTGTGCATCAGTTATATAGTTGCTTTTGTATAAAACCAGGTATGATCTCAGGCTGCTGCTTTTTGAGAACATAGTTCTCTGTCACTCAGGCTTCTACAAGTGATTAGGTTATCTAGACATTGTTGTCTTGGAAATGAATAGGGACACTGTGTACCTTTGCCCTCTGCTTTCCCACCAGATGACTCTGCCTTGGCAATGTCTTTAGGCTTGTGAGAAGTCGTTTTGATTGACTTTGACCCCAGTCGTTTTCTCTCTAAAAATGCCTTTCAGAGTATCTATGCAAGAAAATTGAAAACCCAATTCTTTTTAACACCTTTATTTATCACTTAAGACATAGGCAAACATGCACTTATCTAAAATAACACAAACTACATTAACATTTTCACAGTTATAAACATTATACATCATATATATATATATATATTTGTATATACAATTATCAATTCAATATTACATAACTTGATCAATTCCTGCCTTCCATTAAACCTCACTCTTCCTCCAAAACATTATTTTGCATTTATCGTTCCCACAATTTCCATTTTTTTCTATGTAGTTTACTCCTACACTTTTCTAAAGATCCCAATTCCAGCTCTTTATCTATTTTAAAATATTCACTACTTCAAATACAGTTGGTTTAGATTTTGATTTTTTAATAATTTTTTCTTTGACAGTTACCAAAATTAAAATTAATAAGGCCTTACTATGTCTAAGCAACTCAGATCCTGTATTTCAGCTCAAAAATAAATAAATAAATAAAATAATTTCCTTAGCTACATCATTTTGCTCAACAAATATTTCTGACAGAGTACTCTGTACAGAGTTTTTGAAGTCTGCCAACTCATTACTCTCCCAGAGCATATGTTCCCAGTTACCTCTTTCTTCCCCATCACACCTCCAACATTTGTCATCTACCTTAGGAGAGATTTTTTGGAGTCCACTTGAGGTATAAAAATGCCTGTGCAAACACTTCCAAGCAAAAGTCCTATATCCTCTAGACTTTGTAGCATAATTGGGAGTCACATGCATGTTCTGCCATTGTTTCTTTGTGAATTGCTTATTCAGTTTCTCTTCCCAATCTTTTCTAACAACTTCTGATTGATTTCTATAGTTATTGTGAAATATTTTATATGCCCTACTACTTATCCCTTTTCTTAACAGCAACTTCTGTTCTAGATTCAACTGTAAAGCACTAACAGAGCAGGTCTTTCACTTAACATTCCCCTATCCTTTCTGTTTTCCTATAAACTATCAGTCAATGATAAGGAAGGCAGTCACTAGCTTGTAGTCCAGATGTCTTCTTGGCCTGGTCCCACTCCATTACCTTTCCCTCTTTAGTATCCCAGTACCTTGGTTCCTTTGTAATTTTCTCCAGTAAGTTTCAGTCCCCTTTTGCCTATTCTCTATACCTCTAATTGCATTCATACCTATCATCAGAATCTCCGTTCGTCATTCTCATGTTGGCTTAGTTCTTAGAATACCTTCTGCAACTTTATGATATAATGTTCTTCTCTGAATGGCTGTTGTTATTCTTCTTAAGGATCTACATCCAAAATCCCAGTCTCATCTTATTTCTTGAACCCCTCCCCCACTTCATCATCATCCCTTTCCACTTTGAAATATATCTTTCTACTTGTGTTATGTATATGTGCCTTAACTGTGTAGCTGTAAAATATCCATTCAATTTAGCTAATTTTAAACCACCTTGTTCTTTTGGAAGGATCAACTTATCCCAATTGACTATTGCACTCTTCCCTTCCAAGATAAAATCTGTCAACTCTTTATTAATTACTGTCCACGATGTTTCCTCTGGTTGATAAAAATGTGCCCAACCTGTATATAAAACAAAAGGGACTTAAAATATTTTCAGTGCTTGTATCTTGTTATCCGTAACCATAAACAAGAGTTTCCAGCTTCTCAGTTTTTGTATTTTCTTTTAAGTGTCTTCCCACATATTCTTAGCTGCCATAACAGAATTGTTTTTAACCCATACTCCCAAATGCTTAATTTTATCATGCCCCCATATATATGGGTATTGCTGAACCAATTCATGTGTGGGCACATAGTTTACAGCTATAACCTGTGTTTTGTCTTCTTTAGTTTTATATCCCAAAAATACATGAAACTGTCTCAGAATGTTCCACAAAACTGAGATGTCATTTTCTGGTTTTATCAGGTACAAAATTATATCGTCTGTAAATAAACCCAACAATTTTTTGATTACCATACCAATTAAATCCTCGTATTTCTGAGTCCCTTATTTTCTTTGCCAATGGCTCTAAATGCAACATAAATAAAGGTGAAAGAGGACACCCTTGCCTGGTTCCTCTGTTCAGACACAACTTGTCAGAAAGGAACCCTCCCAATTTAATTTTTACCTTCCTTCATATAGACTCCTAATTATCCTTATTATTTGCATCAGGAAATGCAAATGCTTCCATTGCCCTACTCATAAAATCCCATCTTACTGTGTCAAATGCTTTCTCTGCATCAAGACCCATCAACAATTGTATTTTCTTACATTCTGAATCATCATTGTTATATTGTTGATGTCAAATTTTTGCCTCCCCTCCACAAAACCACATTGATCCATATCTATCAATTTTGTCAACACCTATGCCATTCTTTATTATAGCCATAAACACTTTATAGATAGTCATGAGTTAAAGTTAAAATGGGCCTGTATAATGCTGGTTTGGATGGGGCTTTACTATCTTCTGGTATTACAGCCACAACAGCTTTCTTCTTGGTGTTTCCCCTTTTAAAATACTGTTAAGCAAAACCTTCCAGATCATTATCACTTTCTTCTTTTCTAAATTCCATACTCCCACAGAAATACCATCTATTCCTATAGACTTTCCTGCAGATTGATTCTACATCACTGTTTATATCTCATGTCCTCCTATCTTAACTGTTAATTGTTGAACCTTGTCCACGTCTGACACTGACATACCTCAGTCTTCCATGAATGTTTCAATTTGTGCTTTTTCTTGATTTTCACTTTCCTCTGCTTTATATAAATTATTAAATTTCAAAATATCTGTAATACCTTTACAGGATCTTTGGTTGTTTTTCTTTTTATAGGCTCTCTAAGTCTAGCAACAAGCCTTTCTAGTTACTGTTGCCTAAGTCATTGTACTAAAAGTATTTTGTGCTCTGGAGTTACCAAAAAACAGTTGCTTAACAGCAGTTTTTTTAAACTCATGCTTATTATCCCGATACTTTCTAATTTTCTCTCTATCCCTCTGCATTTGCACCTCTTATTGTGTGAAATCCCCTTTATTCTGCAGAACTTGAATTTTTGTCAGACCTTCTAAATAATTCTTGTTACTTTTTAACCATATCTGTTATTTGTACCCTATTTTAAATGCCATTTTTAGTTTATCCTACTCACTAGCTATAATTTCTGAAGAAAGTATATTCTCTTGTAACTCTTCTGTTCCTTAAACTTCTATCATTTTAATGGATAGGTGAGGAAGTGCGAGTGTCTCATTTGTACTTCATTTCCCCTGCATTTTTATCTTACTTGTTATTAGCATATGATCTGAAATAGTTATTGGATTTGTGTTGAACATTTCAATTAAATGCAAATGTTCCTGTGAAATACAATTTCTGTCTAGTCTAGCCCAGTTACTGTACCTTGGGGATAATATGTAAATTCTGTCTGAGTTCCTACCACTGAATTCACAATGTTCATCATGTTTCACTGTTGCAGTCATTACACTTGAGTTATCCTGCTGGCAGGCTACCCGCAGTCGGTCTGAATTCCAAAGTCCTGGTCCGGCGTTGGTTGCTGTCACCTCTTCCCTGAAGTCAGTGCGCCAGGGATATAAAAGATGCAGCTGACGCCATTTTCTTCAGTCTTTCTTGCCGAGCGGTGCCCGAAGCAAAAGCAGTTCGCAAGTGCTGGTCGGCCGACTCCTGAGATTTTCGTGTTCGAATTTCAGATCCGAAGTCTTCATTTAAAGCTAAGTGCCCTGTTGGGGAAAAATTTTTCTTGCTCCAGACCGATGTCAGAAAAAGTTAATAATTGTATTTCTTGTGGGAAGCAAATACCTCATAAGGACTTCCATTCTTATTGTATTCCTTGCCTAGGCCCTGATCACGACGTCACTGTAGGTTTTGTGCTAGATTTAACCAATGCACTATTAAGCATTGGCACAATTTTGCATTTCACTACTTTGGCCGTAGATTTAATTACACCATGTCGTCGGATAGCCATCCGACTACCGCAATTCACAAGAAACGCAAGGAAAAGGGGAAAGGGAAAGGACATGCATCCGAGATCCAAAACTGATGACGAGGCTTCTTCTAAGCCAGTTGCCGGTTCTCAGTGAGGCACTTTCGCAGCCCCTGACACCCGCTACCTCAGAGCCGCAGGCCGCTTCCGACTCCTACGTGGCGCCAACTAGACCGCAGGAAAATTTATCTTCAGATGGGTCCAGAGCCGCTGAGCAGGCATCGGCTTCTGAGGGTGTTTTCAGGCCTACACAGTTATATGTAAAACCAACTACAGCTTCAAAGGCAAAGACTAAAGCTCCACTAAAGACAAAGAAACAAGTACAGCAATCCCATGGACAGGCCTCCATGCCTAAAAAAAACAGATGCTCAAAATGGCCGAAGACCTAATTACTTTGATCAGGGGTTCCCATCCCCCTCCTGATAAGAGGCCTAGGCAAGAGACAGAATATGAATCTTCTGATCAGGTTTCCATTTCCTTTGACTCCTCTTCTGAACAGCAATACTCTCTTCCTCCCTATGAGGATTCTGATGCTGAAGAATCTATCCCTTCAGCCTCTCCTCCTGAGGATTATTCTTTTGGGGAAACCCTGCATACCATGAGGGAGCACTTCCACTTGGAGAGCCAAGACTACTCAGAATCTAAGAAAAGGCTTAGAGACTTCATTTTACTTCCTCAGCACAGGCCTCTTGCTATTCCTCCTGTTTTAAACATTGTGGATGATGTATTTCCAGAGTCCGGCCTGTCTCCAGACTCTTTACCTCCAGCACCTGTTAAGCCAGACAGGTACTACAGGGTTCCAGATTCCCATACATTTCTTTATAAAAACCCTGCTGCTGACCCAGAAACAATATCTCAGGGTCCCAAAGGGGTCAAGGCTTCCACTGCAAAAAACCCTATCCCCTCAGACAGGGATTCAAGGGCTCTGGACAGATGGGGGAAAAAGATTTATACTTCTGCTACCTTGGCTGTAAGAGCTTTAAATTGTCAGTGTCATATGCTTAAATATAAGCAGTACTTAATGTCACTGCTTAAACTGAAAATGTTGACTAATTCTGAATGTGCAGAAAACAAAGAAATGCAGGATTTATTGCATGCAGCTGAACAAGTGGGAAAGCATACTTTGCAATGTGGTTTTTGACTCTCTGGAGGTCTCCTGCAGGGCCACTGTTACGGGTACTGTCATTAGGAGGCATGCTTGGTTAAACGAACAGAATCTGCCTGATCATGTTAAAGCAAAATTATTAGATGCTCCACTACAGCATGATACTTTGTTTGGTGTTGAAGAAAATGGAGGATAAAGCGAAGTCTATGCAGACAGTTAAGGATTTCTTACAGGTACAGCCACCCAGATTTAGCAGGAACTGGCCTTCAAAGAATTGGTCCTTTCCAGTGTCAGACAGGCCACAAAGAGGCAGATACAGACACCCCAGAGGCAAATCCCAGCCCCAAGGCTCATACAGGTCTAAACAATGGGGTGCTTCTACCTCCAAAAGCGGAGAAGACAAATCTCAGCCATACAGGAAACAGTCCCAATGACTTTCCTCTGCCAGCACCAAGCACTTATCTATTGGCAGCCCCCTTAGGGGGGAAAGCTAGCACTTTTTTCGCAAAATTGGCACATGATCACCCAGGACAAATGCGTCTTGAATGTAGTGTCACAGGGCTACAAGTTCCATTTTCACACCCTGCCAAGGTCAAAAGGTATGCCAGACCTGCCACACAATCAATGGGCAGAGGCACAAAAACAAGTTTAATTTCTCATGGACATGAGGGCCACTCAGCGAGTGCCGCAGCAAGAGCAGGGACAAGGTTTTTACTCAAGACTTTTCTTGGTACCCAGAAAGGACAAAGCCTGGAGACCAGTACTCGACCTGTCTATTCTAAACACTTTTCTGGACATTCCAAAATTCAAAATGTTGACTCTGCAGCAACTTCTGCCCATGCTGGGCAAGAAGGCTTGGCTTGTAACATTGGACCTAAAAGAGGCATACCTGCATGTCCCAATCAGACAATCTTGCAGAAGATACCTCAGATTCATAGCTGGCTCAGTGCACTACCAATTCTCTGCACTGCCCTTTGGCTTATCTACTGCGCACAGGGTCTTCACAAAATGCCTGGCACCAGTAATTGCATTTTGCAGACAAAGAGGAATTCAAATATATACTTACTTGGACGACTGTCTGATTCAAGCAGAGAACAAGGACATTCTACTAAAGCATCTGGCGTTTGTAAAAAGATTACTAATTTGCCTAGGGTGCACAGTAAACGAAAATAAATCAAAACTAGTACCCTCTCAAGAGATAATATTCCTGGGTGCAAGCTTAAATACAACTGCCCAGATGGCTCATCTCACGCCAGACAAACAAAGGCAACTGACTTCTTACTTCAAAATGTTGGCAACAAAGACCCACTTATCTGCAAGAAAAATTCTGCAGGCTTTGGGTTTCATGGCATCCTGCATTCTACTAATTCCATATGCAAGACTGCATATGAGGAAACTACAATGGTATCTAAAAAGTGTTTGGACTCAACATTGCCACAGCCTGGAAACATTAATTACCCTTGTTCCCTGCCTGCAACAGGAGTTTCGATGGTGGGCACAGGCCTGTCAGCACAACAAGGGACAGCCATTCACTTTACCCACAGCCAGGCAGACATTAACAACAGATGTATCAGACTATGCCTGGGGGGCACACATGGCAGAAAAATGTATTCAGGGCACATGGTCCGCAAGCCAAATGCATCTTCATATCAATCAAAAAGAGATGCTAGCTGTTCAAAATGCCCTGACAGCCTTCAAGGATCTGCTTCATCCAGGACAACTGCTGCTAAAGATGGACAATATTACAGTCATGTGGTACATAAACAAGCAGGGAGGCACACATTCCTATCCCCTCTGCAGACTAGCCATGACTTTGTGGAACACAGCATTGACTTACCAAGTACACCTGCAAGCACAATTCCTGCCAGGAAAAATAAATACTCTGACAGATGAACTAAGCAGAAACCTCACGGATCCCCACGAGTGGAAACTGGATCCACAAGTCTTCAGCATGATAACAAAGAAATGGGGATGCCCAGACATAGATCTATTTGCCTCCCCTCACAACTACCAACTGCAGAGATTCTGCACAAGGACTTATCGCAAGCAAGCATGGAAAGTGGATGCTCTGTCATTCAGCTGGAAAACCCTAACAGTATATGCCTTTCCTCCTCTGCCTCTCCTCCCCAAGGTACTCCTAAAGGTCAGACAAGAGAAGCCAAAAATGATTCTGATTGCCCCAGACTGGCCCCACCAGCACTGGTACCCAATCCTAAAGAGCTTGTTTCAAGGCCCAGCCTGGACATTACCTCTAATTCCACACTTACTGACCCAACAAAACAATCAGATCCTGCACAGCCAACTCAGGACCCTAAATCTGGCAGCATGGCGGATAATGGGGCCATTCAGAACACACCTCTCTCTAAAGCAGTGATGCACATTATTTTGGAGGCCAGGAGGCCCAGTACAAGAAAATCTTATGCAGAAAAATGGAAGAGATTCTGTGCTTGGAACCAGGCAGAAGGAATTGACACGTTTGTACCAAATATTCCTCAGATTTTACAATACCTAACTGAGATGCTGGACAAAAGCCTATCCTTTTCATCAATTAAAATCCATGCCTCTGCCATTTCAGCTCATTACAATATGGAACCACCTATTTTTTCTCATCCATTGCTAAGGCAGTACCTCAGAGGTGCCAAAAACATAAGACCTCCAAGGAGAGCACCAATACCTGCATGTGACCTCAATTATGTCTTGGAAAAACTCACACTGCCTCCTTTTGAGCCAGCCAATACAGCTGAGATAAAGTTCTTATCATGGAAAACAGCTCCGCTCCTAGCAATAACCTCTGCAAGACGAGTGTCAGAGTTACAGGCACTCATGGCTGTAGAGCCTTTTATCATTTTCCATCCAGACAGGGTTTCTCTTAGGACAAACCCGACATTTATGCCTAAGGTAGTGTCCAGCGTGGCCCTTAACCAAACCATTCATTTGCCTACTTTTTATCCAAATCCACAGAATAAGGGTGAGAGACTACTACATTCTTTGGACATACACAGACAGCTACGCTTGTACCTGGACAGAACTAAAGCTTTCAGAAAGACTGAGCAACTATTAGTGGCATAAGCTGCAGGATCACAAGGAAAGGCCATCTCACAGCAGACTAATTCAAAATGGATAGGCCACTGCATTTGTTTCTGCTATTCACAACATGGCAAATCAGTGCCTAGGGGCATTAGGCCACATTCAACCAGAGCAGCAGCCACGTCAGCAGCCTTCCTCAGAGGAGTACCAACTAAAGACATTTTAGAAGCTGTAACTTGGAGTTCAGTGCACACTTTTACAAGGCACTACCACTTACCTCTCTACTCTAAACCCAGAGCAGGCTTTGCCGCTGCAGTTCTGCAGGGCCTCATAGCCTCTCCTAATCCTATGGAGACCCAGCCACCCAACCTCAGCTTTGGGATTCAACCCAAGTGTAATGACTGCAACAGTGAAACACGATGAACATAGTACAGTTGTGTACCTACCATAAATGTAGATGTTCGAGAGTATTCACTGTTGCAGTCCAGGTTACCCGCCCACCACCCCCCTTTTCTTTGCTGAGACTTATCTGTACTTCTCTATTCTATACAAGCTATGTGGTGTATTCGCTTGTAGATGAAGGAAATGTTTACTTTGGTGCATGCATACTTATTGGCATTATTTTAGCCTACCTTTTTGAGGGCACCTGACATCTGGGGCAAGAAAAAGTGAAGAAAATGGCGTTGGCTGCATCTTTTATACCCCTGGTGCACTGACGTCAGGGAAGAGGCGACAGCAACCGATGCTGGACCAGGACTTTGGAATTCAAGCCGACTGCGTGTAGTCTGCCAGCAGTATAACCCAAGTGTAATGACTGCAACAGTGAATTCACTCTAACATCTACATTTATGGTAGGTACACAACTGTACTTCCATGCTGAATGTTTTCATAAATTTCTTTATAAATCTCTTTTGTTATATTTTTCCATTCTAGGTCCTCCGATACATCCTCAGTGTTGCAAATTAAGTTCTAGTCCCCACCAGTAAGTAATATTCCCTATTAAAGTTGATTGTTTCTCCCAAAAAAATTCTTAAGTTCCACAATAGCAGTCATGGGTGGAATAGAAATACATGACAGTGTAATCCTTCTTTTGCCAGTATCCCCTTACTACCTCAAATATACCATTACTGTCTTTTTCCCCTCTTCTATCACTATGGGAGCTCCTCTAGCAGTTAGTATAAGTGCTCTTTTTTCATTTATCCCTGATACTCTGCTGAATATCACACCAGAAATACTTTCTTTATGAAATCCATATGCTCATTTCTTTCCAAATGTGTCTCCTGTACCATTGCTGTTTACAATCTGCATTTCTTAATGTAATTCAATACTTATTCCTTTGTCTGTATCTGAGAGGCCATTCATGTTCCAAAATAATGTGTTTACTATAGCCATTATGATAAGAAGTTATTATTTCCACCTGCTATGTATGACAGCTTTTTAAAATGTCTTTTTCCAACTTTGCACCCACTAACTTTTAGAAGGTTTGTTTTTTATACACTTGCCTTTTGTCATCTCCATTTTAACCTAGATCTCATTTTACAAGGCCTTTTTGTGTTAATGAAGACCCTCAAACAAACAAACAAACAAAAAATCACCCCCCGAGCCTATTAACTTAAAGTGTACATACAAAGCTATGTACATTTTCAAAGTTTAATGCTCTTGATAGGAACAATTGTCCCAAATCAACAGCTGCATACTCAGGTAAAACCTAACCTAACATTAAGGTTATCCATGCTAAGACCCATCTTACAACCTGTGCTGCTTTTTACACAAATTGCTGTCTGTTCTTGTCTTGTCTTTATTACTGTCCCAAATGTGAAAAACAACTTGTATATACGTTTTCAGAAAAAAATGACTTTTAAGTGCACTGTCTTTAAATTAAACTAAATCATATACTGTGCTAGTAAATGTATCATAGTATTTAGTCAACAGAAAAGCTGCTATCTTTTATTCACTTGCAATAATTTCAAATTTTTTTTTTACTGAACTGCTTACTCTTGTACCTTTTAATTTTGCTTCTGCTAGTAAAGAATATCCAGAGCTCTTGATTTATTGTTTTCATCTTTTGCTAGCTTGTTTCTATGGAAACATAAGTTTAAAATGCAGAGCTTGCCTTCAACTCCAGATTTCTCAGCTGGCACTAAACATTTATTTGCTTAAAAAATACTGTTTATTAATTGTGGTCGCACATTTTTTAAAACTCACTTGCATACATACACACACACACACACACACACACAAAACAACTTGTCATTATGATTATAACAATTTTTATATAAATATTGTTAAGAACAAAAACTGTTTTACTCTCAGTTACTTTTTCTCTCTTTTTTCCCCTTTTAGTGCCCTTCTAGACATTAATGACGTGAAGTGGGGCATATATCAGTACCCCAAGAAGTTTTAACAGAGTCAACAAAAATCCAATCTTTCTCAGCCACTTAAAGCCATATTTCACAAATGTGATTGATGCTTTATATTCTCACATTTATTCACTAATGTTAGTGTTGTCGATCTTCTTCCTGTTCATCTTCATCTCAAAACTCCAGACTCCATTTCAAGTCCAAGGTACTCCCAATTCTTCTGCAATTTCTTTGCTTTTTTCTCTCTCTCAAGCATATCCCTTTGGAACAGTGGAAAATGTTACACTGGCAAAGTCTCTCTATGAGCGTTACTCTCAGAAGTATGAGGAGCAGAGTCCCCTTCTGTTTGATGGCTCACTCCTTCTTGGACAAACTTTTGTATTTTCCCCTTAGCCTGTTCTGCATAAAAAAAAAACTTTGGTCCTTCAAGAAAAAAAATAGTCTGCAGACAGCTGGATACAGCAACTTGAATATTATACCTGCCTCTCAGCATTCCCTGGTTTCCAGAATAAATTTGTTTCTCTTCTGCATGGTGTACTATGAATAATCATTTTCCACAAACTATTTACTGTCTCCAACTTTTAATATTTTGCTTTTTGTCACAGTTTTTGTCAGACTCAACTCTTTCTGCTGATAGGATTGCACTGTTAGTAATATAGGTGTTGGCTGCTTTCTCACAGCCAGGGTTGGAGCATGCACACAATGTGCCCATTCAATTTACAGATCCTATCCGGTTGCTTATTTATGCCTTCATAAAATTAATACTGTCTGTTCCTTCTACTTTCTTTGGCATACATACCCTTTCCTCTGGAAACATCACTTCTTTAGCAGTCTCATATTCATAGGTGTCCACTAGGCTAATGATAACAAGTGCCTTTTTAAGCCTAGCCATGCATCCCAAATCTCTGACAAGTTCTGATACCCTTGATAAGTGTAAGCATGGGCCTGGGAGATGAACCATTTACAGGGTACCTGTTTGCACTAGAGACATAGGTGCCAAACCAGGGATGAATTTCTGGTTTCCCATACAATTGTCCAATTTGTGCTTGAATTGCATTTGGGAGGAACTCTGCTTCACATGGATGGGGAGCCTCTTCCATAGACGGGGTATTCTGTGGGATACATACCTCTCTCTGCAACAGGTCCTATTTATGTCACAGCCAAGGTTTACGACTTTAGAATGGGTAATTCTGGTACTGTTTATTTTGTGGATATGCAGGAGGTCCATTAGAGTGGGGTCTGACAGTGCCCTGTATGTCAGGCATAGATCTCCCCTCAAAAGCCTATAGGAGACAGAATAAAGGGCTAGGGCCTTGAGGTGGTCTGCATAGTGCGTATTACTTATGCCCAGTATTCTTTTAGTGAGGAACCTCTGTGGACATTCCAATTGTTGGATATGCTTGGTTAGGTACGTACCAAAACGGGCATTGTACTCAATGATAGGTCTTATGAATGCCGAATACAGTGGAACAATGACTTCCTTGGACTTAGATGCCATACTTTTGTTTATAAGTTGCGCAACATGGAATTATTTCCTCACCACTGTCGACACATGATGATCAAAGGCTAGATTACTGTCTATGTGTGTCCCTAAGTCCCTGACTACTGGGTCAACTCTAAGAGGTGTGTTGTCAATATGATAGTTACCAGGGATGGATGACTTCCCAAAGGATACTGTTATGCATTTCTTCGCATTTAGTTGTAGTCCATGGCTCTGGCACCAGTTATTTGTCTGTGTCAACCCCTCCTGGAACATTTGTGTCAGTGTGAGATTCATTGACAGCTCCTCATTTGCAATCATCTGCAAATTTAGTCAGCCAGAGACCACTGAAATTGGCCTTGAGTTCTGGGAAGTAAATGCCAAAAAGGGGCAGTCAAAGGACTGATCCCTGAGGGACTCCACTTGTGACTGGCCTCTTTGTAGAAGTGGACTTCCCAATTCTAACTTCCTGGGTCCTGTCTGTGAGCCAGTTGGCTATCCACCAGGTGAAATATAGGTTTGTTCCTAACCTCTTGAGTTTGTCAACAATGCCCAAGTGGGGTATTGTGCCAAATGCCCGGGCCAGATCAAGGTAGGAAGCATGAACAATTTTGCCCTCATCCATTGCTTTGGTGTCCGTCTCAAAGAAGTCCACTAGGTTTAGTAGGCATGATCTGCCCTTGACGAAACCAAACTTGGATTGGGTCTAGTGTCCGAAGGTTTGCTATATTTCTGTTGATCATCTCCATGATAATACTTTCCATGGCTTTACTTACAAGACTAATGAGACTTACGGGTCTGTAGATGGCTCATCTTTGTGCAGAGGGTTGACTGTTGCCTTTCTCCATTCATGAGACACAAAGCCTGTTTGGAGGCTACAGTTAAATAGTAATTCCAGAGGCCCTGATAGGTCATGTTTCATGCTATTTAGAAGGCATCCTGGGATATTCCCTGGGCCCATTGATGCAGTGTTCTTGGTCTTAGAGAGAGCATTATGGACTTGTTCCCTAGTGATAGTAGATGGAGTTATAGTTGATGATATTTCCTGAGGGAAGTTTAAGGGGGAGAGAGGAGCAAAGTTGGAGCTGAATTTATCGGCCAGGATGTTTGCTATATCTTTTGGCTCAGTATAGGTTGCTCCACTTACAATGAGCTCAGCACACAATTGTGTATTGTCTTTGAGGTTGTGGACATAGCTAAATAATGCTTTGTGGTTGTTCTTGGCCTAGGAGGCCAAACATACCTCAAATTTAGCTTTGGTAGACTTTATTTGTCCTCTGAGCTGTTTGTTCAGTTTGATGAGAGTACTTTTATCTTTCTGTGTACTGCACCTCCTAATTTTTGCCATGATTTTTCTTCTTCCTGTTATGCATCCGATTGATTTTGTGATTCCACCAGGGTGGCTTGTTTTTTGAGTTAATTCTGTACTTCTTCCTGGTGGGTACAGCTGCCTCAATGCAGCTATTAACATGTTTGTACAGGGTTTCTGTGAACAGTTCTGCATAGGCAAAAATGTTCTCAGGGTTTATAAGGGCTTGAACTTTTGCCAGGTTCTCACTTAATAGCAGGAGGTTAGCCTTAGAATAGTTCCTGAATATTCCCGGTTGAGCTGGGATTTTTGCAGATGTTCTTCGTGTTTCACTGTTGCAGTCATCACATTTGGGTATCCCTGCCAGGGTAGCCCTTGGCTGACCCGAATACCAGAGTCTTAGTATTTCTGCGTCAGTTGCTGTCGCTTGAGGACTGACGCCAGGTCATCAGTAGTATAAAGTAAGGCAGCCGGCGCCATTACATCAGTCTTTCTAAATGGTATTGGATTTTACCTATGGTGATTTGAACCAGCCTTTTATTAATTTCATCCTCTGATTTTTGAAGTTTTATCAGCTCATCTGAATATCTGTTTAAAGCTTCTTCCATTTTTTTAGCCTTTTGTTATTCAAGTTGATATATTTCTTTAGTGTTTATTTTAATCAGCTCTGAGCACATTTGACTTGCGTTTCCCTCTGGATTACTGGATGCCATGTCTTGCGCCAGAACTGGAACTTGAAATGCTTTTTGCTGAACAGCTGCAAGATTCTTCCTAGTCAGCATTTTCTCTTCACTTTTTCAAGATGATTTTCTTTCAGGTTCTCTTAGTTTGTTCTTTGCTGTCATCCAGGCAGTGTGCTTACCAGCCAGTAACTGAATTTACTTAAAGTGACAAGAGTTCCTGGCCCTTGTCCTTCAGTTTCTTTTTTCACACTAGGAGAGCTAAAGTTAAGCCGTTTATCAGAGTAATCATTTGAAATGTTGGGACCTATTAGAGCGAATCCTGAAGTATGGAGACTAAATAGTTGCAAGAACAGACTTCCATATACTAAGTCTGAGATCCCATTTCTCAGAATATTCCTGTTTCTCCAAGGTATGGCAATCTCTGAGATGGTATATGTGTTTGTGGGAGGGCTTGCTTCCCGCCTGCAAAAAGTAGTTTAAAGGAGAACAATTTTTTGAGATTTGTTCTTCTGTGTTGTCAGTCTTTTTTTTTTTTTTTTTTCAGATATTTGGCATGTGGCATTTTGAGCTTAGCGAGCGTAAAATAATGGCAGACGTTATTTTTTTTTCATTCTGAGCTCCACGGCAGCTTGATATGCTACCATAAAGTGGGAATTGAACGACAGTCCACAAACACTGTAATCACAAGAACAGAGAGACGGATGCCCGGAACTGGTCCCCAAAATTTTTATTACATAAGCGCTTTTGTCGAGTCAAATACAAGACTTCATCATATAAATTCCAAACTGAAACAGCCACATATAAATACTAAACTCAAACACATAACCCCAAGATCAATTGGACATTTAAAGAAATAAAAAACATTTGTCCCTACCAAATGCTAATATTCACCATTTTAAATTCTCTCATAATAAAAGAATTTATTGTATGCCATAAGTAAAACCATATAACAATACATCCTGTATAATATTAAAAATGCATATAAAAACATATATATACATTTCATTACTAAGTGTTTTCCATCCAGGAAGAAAGAGTTCATTGTCTCCCTCTACTCTTCCCTCATTACTCCAATCATCGAGTACAATGCCCCATTTGGCATGTACTTCACTAGATACCTGCAACAACTGGAGAGGCCGCAAAAGTACCTTGCAAAGAGGGATCCTAGGCCTTAACACTTTTCCTTTATGGACAGACTCAAAAAACTCCAACTATTCTCTGTCTCATATCGTGTACTTACAAAGCCATGTCTGACCCAGCTCTGTTAGAAATGCTTCATCTAAAGAAATCCCAATCCCTCCACACCACACAGTCCAGAGACCTCAACTTCATTACCACAATAACAGACCATGCTGGAGGGACAGGTTCATAACCCAGAGACTGCCCATGCTGTGGAATAGACTTCCCATACATGTCAAGCAGAGCACCTCACTGGCCCTCTTCAAGAGAAATCTTGATGAGTGGATGGGAAATAGAAAATTCACTGCTGGGATCACTCCAGTGGCTCTACTTGACAGAGGCACTGGGAACTAAGGCTGGGTGGCACGATGCCAGCGTAATCCTATGGGCTAGGCTTGTAAAGGCTCCAGGGCCATTAGCCTAGTACACACCTATGAACCTATATAAAAAAAAAAAAAAACATGATGAATGAAAATATAAACATTAAACATGAGCACACAACTCCATGGATGTTAAGTGTAGACAGATTACCTACACTGTGCCCTCCGTTTTAAAGCACATCCAGTGGACACCATTTCATTTAATCCTAGATGACCAACAGCCCCCAAACGTAAAATCCAATATAATTTCCTTTTCTCCAGTGTCAACAGCCATGGACCACCTCTCACATTATTTTTTCCTGTTGAATAACAATGAATTTAAAATGATGCCCAGGAAATTCAAGTATGTGCCTATAAAGGACATTGGTGGTGATGTCATAATTATGCTCATAAATTTGATTCTTCAATTTACGCTCGGTCTTGCCTAAATAAAAGGTGGGGCACACCTGACATAAGGCCCCATAAACTACACCCAAACTATTGCAATTATAATTGCCTTTCATTCTCAAAATATATCCATTAATGTCAAACATTTCTCCAACATTAATGTACATACAAAATTGACAACATCCACACTTATACATTTGTGGGACTTTAGTGGATTCTTGTTTCTTAAGGGGTGTCTCTACCAAGTTCATTAAATTCAAGGCCCTTTTCCACACTATGGTGGGTTTACTACTTATTTTGAATCTGACACCTCCATCCTCAACCAACACACCAATTTTTAAAAATAATATCCTGGACCTTTTGATAGTCCACTGTGAACTTAGTAGTAAAGGCTAGTCTAAATTTTTTTCTTCATCATTTACAACCTTCGCATTTCTAGCAAGTTCTACAGCTCCACCACTGGGTATGGGTATGTTATCACCACCTCCCAAAATAGGAGAGTAGATGCCCAATCTTCTTTTGGTCACCACCTCACCTCTAATCTCATGAACAAATCTTGTGGGGTATTCGCTCTTGATAAACATTTCTTCCAATAAACTACACTGTATAAGAAATGCATTGAAATTAGAAACCATCTTTGCGGCGCTCACAAACTGTCCTTTAACAACTGCTTTTTTCTGTGCTGGAGGATGGGAACTCTCAAAATGTAAGAAATAATTGGAATAGGTGGGTTTCCTGTATATTGTGGACACATATCTACAATTCACCAGGTCCTTCATCAAATTCACATCCAGGTAACTGATGTTATCATTACCTATAACATATGAAAATTTTAGAAAATCCGTAGTATTGTTAATGTAATCGAAAAAAGTGGGAATAGTATCCCTATCACCTTTCCAAATAAAAAACAGGTCATCCAAGTAACTCAAGTATAACACACAATCCCGAAATCCTATCAAATAAGAATCTTTGTTCCATTCACACATAACAGTGTTTGCAAATAAGGGCCCACAAGACGCATCCATTGCAATGCCTTTTTCTTGTAAAAAGAATTGTTCATCAAAATAAATATAATTATTCTTTAAAACAACTTCCATCATTTCTACATGTGTATTGATATTGTCTTGTTCTGTCCCCTTCCTGAATAAGTATTCCTGAAACCAATCAAGACCCACATCATGCGGTATCACAAAAAATAAATGTTTTACATCAACTGTGGAAAACACAAAAGATGCATCAAAACACACATTGTTACATTTGTTAAAGAAATACCATGAGTCAATACAAAGATGTTTCTCTTGCCTCAAAATTACCTTTAATTTAAAAGCAAGGTACTTTGCAAAAGGAGAGGTGATAGAATTACGGGCATCTACAGTAGGATGTAAAAGGAGGTCTTTCAATTGTTTATGTAGTTTGGGTAGACCAAATATAATAGGAATAACTGGAGAACTCATTTTTAAAAAGTTAAAATCAGCCAGTGAAATACGTCCTTCCATCATCACTCAATTGCATATTGATCCTATTATAGGCAATATTTACTTTATTTTTTGAGACTTGACTGTATGTGTCACTGAACAGGATACGATACATACGTTCAACATAATCATGGGAATCCATGATAGCAACCCCCCACCCTTGTCAGGTTGCGTAACTCTAACATTCTGCTGGTGAATACTATTTAACAATTCAGTTTCCACATAATTCAAATTATTAACAACATTTCCACGACACCTCAAAAGATGCCTAAGATCTAACTAACACAGCTTTTCAAAAAGACTAAGGGTAGGGTGTGTTGGCGGGTTACAGATACTGGGTTTCCAGAGTTCACTAGTCAAACCACCACTGCCATTGTTCCAGCCATCCGTGTCTCTGTTCTTGTGATTACAATGCTACCATAAAGTGGTGGACTTGTTTTTCAGCAGGGCATTACCTGTAGATTAACACCCTGCTAGAGAACGTTCCTTCTCCAATCAGGGTGCGATCTACAGGTTGCCCATTCTCTAAGTCTAAGTTAGCATAAAAGTGATTTCTAGACTTGTTTTCCCCTACAGCATCTTGGAGCCAACCAGTCATCTCCTTGATAAAGCTCAGCTAGCAGCTCAGTCCATTTTAGCATAATTCTTGGGAAAGACATTTTACTGAACTCTTGGAAAAGACTCATACTGTATTGCTTAAAGAGGTTATAGAGTCGATCCTAATTTTGGAACAGGAGCTGAAGTTTGACTTGTACCTCTTCCTAGTGCTGAAAGGCACAGATGTCTGTCTCATTCTGGTCATTACTGACATCAAGTCAGTAAATCTGCTACATTTGGCTCCAGATGGTTACCCTCCATCACGTTAGTATGGTGTGGTTCTTTTTAGTCTTCTTCACTGCCCAGAATCTTTACCAGGGTGATTGTTATGGTAGCTGGTGCCTTGTAGAAGAATCATTTCCTTGTATTCCTTGTCCTGGATGACTTAGTACTGGTTGCCCCATTGTAGTATTCCCTGGAAATCCCCCAAATTAGGTGCTACCATGTCTGCAGTTTTTTTTTTCTTAGGGGGTCTAGGAGGTTATGTCCCTTGCATTTTACATGAAGATCAAGTGCATGCATGGACCTAGCTGTGTCTTCTGGGCTTCCTAGCGCTTGATGGCAGTCATAATCTTCAAGGTGCTGCTTGTCCTCCTGAGGGCATAGGTGTTGCACTGGCCTGTGATTACATAGTGGCTACTGAACCACCTGATGTTCATAGACCTTCTGGACCCAGGTATTGGTATCAGAACCTTATTTCTGGTCCAAGGAGTGGTTGAAAACCAGCACTAACTTCTTGGTGGTTCTTTCCTTACTGTATCTAAGCCCATCACATATTTGGATGACTTGTTCTTACATGGTGAGTAATTGTAGTCCTTCCAGAGAAGGAGTGTCTATATCGATCAGCTGAAGCTAAGTTCTACTGGTCTGAAAGACCTTAGATACAGAGTTGCTTTCTGTGGCCTGTTTCCATCTGGTCAGACAGTTGGTTTGTGATTTTGTATTTAAACATGCACTGGGACAGAGGGCCACTAGGTTGTTTTCTCTGTACAGGGAGGCGATGCTCATCTGCTGGTGGACCATTGACGTATTCATCACATTGCCTCAATAGTTGACATTCCACATTCCTAGGGAAATGGAATAACTGGCATACTGATGGAACCCCTTCTTCCTGTCTTGTCTTGGAGTTGTAGATTCAAAGGCTAGGTATGATTCAGGTTTTCCAAACTTATGGTACTCCAGGGATATAGTGGTATACCACCTGGAAAAAGTGAACTCTTCATCTCTTCTCCTGTGCACCACTGGGCAGTAAGGGGGAGGTAATTTCCTCTATACATTCCTTCCATTTGAATTGATTCCATATTTCACTGCAAAGTTCAGAGAAGAAAGACTAGAAATTGGATTTGCCATTTGGTGGCAGAGAAGGGCATGGTTCCAGACACTCTGGTCATAAGCAGTACAGGAGGCTTTCCTGTTTCTAACCAGGAATGCCTCTATAGGTTGGAAAAAACATCTGACTTCACCTCCTTATTTTGTTAAGGCTGTTCAAACAAGTTCAGTAATTCTTTCTTATGCAATTAACTTCTTTACTGTGTCAGGCCACTTCCTCAAGCAAGCACAATAACTCTCTTCTGCTACCAGTACTGACATTTCTAATTATAGACATATTGCAATTCTGTCACCCTTATTCAGCATCTTAGAAAACTACATCCACTCACAACTCATGACTCACCTACTTTCAGTCTCCTAACTCACACCCAACACTGCTTTCAACCTAACCATAGCACCAACACAGCACTATTAAGCTTTACAGTCACCATTAACCACCTTAGAAATAATGGTCAACAAGTCTCGTCAGTATTCCAAGACATGTCCAAAGCCTTTGATGTAGTCACCCACCAAAAACTTCTACAAGAACTCCTGTCTCTTAAACTAAGCCACTGTCCCCTTCATTGGTTCCATGACTATTTATCAGAGCGACAAGAAGCAGTAAAATGACACAATGAATTCTCTCCTACATTACCCATTACACTAGGTGTGCCACAGGGAACAATCTTAGGCCCTCTCCTATTTAACATTTTTACTAACAAGCTCCATTCTCCTACTGACCTAGCAGCTCCCAGCTCCCTAGAAGATCCCTGAACTTCCTGAAAAAGCTCAACTCACTTTCACTGCTGTAGAATCCTGGCTTGCTAGCTCACAATTAATCCTGAACCCCAATAAAACAAAACTAATGATATTCTCAAGCAATAAACCCTCAGACCAACACAATCCTTTTCAAATCTACTACTCAAATGATACAAAGATACAACCAGTATCACACACCAAACCCCTTGGTATCACAGTTGATAATTTGAAGTTCAATAAACATCTGGCAACTGTCATTAAAAAAGTTCAATTAAACTAGGCTCCCTCTATAGAGCCAAACCATATCTTACTGATTTCACTGAACAGTCTATTGCCAGGACACATATATTGTCTCCCCACATATATACCTATGTTAGCTTCACTAACCTGAAAAAAAAAACTAACTAAACGAAGTATGCTATAATAAAGTTGCCTGATTTGCTAACAACTTCCCACATAGAGCGCACCACTGTATTACATTACAACAACTTAACTGGCTGGAATTATCCAATCTCTTTACATTTACCCAACTTACAGTAGCCCACATGATGGTATATCAACCTGAAAAATGTCCAGCTCTACAAAACCTACTTAAAACTCAATCCGATACAAGACAACTCAGATCTTCTGACAAGCTCCTTCTATAAGTAACAAAGACTAACAACTTCCATGGAGACTCTCTGTACTCCAGTAGTACTGCCAGGATATGGAACGTGACCCCCCCCCAATCAATGCTAACCACTGTTGTCCCCCAAATATTTAAAACACTGCTCAAGTCCCACCTATCCAAATCATGGCTCTGCTCCTGTCTTAATCCCAGCTGAATAATGTTACTATTCATAATTTCTTCTAAATTCTACCTGACTATTCTAGGTACTGTAATACTAGGCTGCCTTCCACCTCTTACACCTACTTATTCCCATTAGCATTGTTTTCTTTCTTTATACATTAACACAGATTTATAGGTTCATAGGTGTGTACTAGGCTAATGGCCCTGGAGCCTTTACAATCCTAGCCCATAGGATTACCCTGGCATCGTGCCACCCAACCTTAGTTCCTAGTGCCTCTATCGAGTAGAGCCACTGGAGTGAATTTTCTATTTCCCATCCACTCATCAAGATTTCTCTTAAAGTGGGCCAGTGAGGTGCTCTGCTTGACATGTATGGGAAGCCTATTCCGTAGCATGGGCAGTCTCTGGGTTATGAACCTGTCCCTCCAGCATGTCCTGTTGATTGTGGTAGTGAGGTTGAGGTCTCGAGCGTGTGGTATGGAGGGATTGTGATTTCTTTAGATGTAGCATTTCTAACAGAGCTGGGTCAGACATGGCTTTGTAAGTCAAGCAGAGATTGCCTCTAAGTAGGCGATATGAGACAGAGAATAGTTGGAATTTTTTGTGTCTGTCCATATAGGACAAGTGTTTAAGGCCTAGGATCCTCTTTGTGAGGTACTTTTGCAGCCTCTCCAGTTGTTGCAGGTGTCTAGTGAGGTACATGCCAAATTGGGCATTGTACTTGATGATTGGCCTAATGAGGGAATAGTAGAGACAATGACCTCTTTCTTCCTGGATGCAAAACTCTTAGTAATGAGATGTGCCACATAGAAGGACTTTCTGACCACAGTGGCAACATGGTGGTCAAAAGAGAGGTTGCTGTCAACCTGTGTTCCCAGATCTTTTATAACGCCTTATGTGTCCAGTGGACTACCATCAATGTGGTAATTCAAGGGAACTGGGTTTTTCCCAAAGGGGATGAAGGCACAATTTTTGGCATTGAGCTTAAGGCCATGGTTCTGACTGACACCATTCGTTGGTCTCATTAAGGCCTTTCTGTAGGATGTCAGCATCACTTGGGGAGTTAATAATAGCTCCCAACTTGCAATCATCTGCGGACCTTGTCAGCCAGAGTCCCTTCGTGTTGGCCTGGACGTCAGAGAAGTAGACACCAAACAGGAGAGGACCCAGGACCGAACCCTGTGGGACTAACTTGTGACTGGTCAGCAGTCTAACTTGGAGTCAGCTACTTTCACACTGTGGGTTCTATCTGTGAGCCAGTTTGCAGCCCACCTAGTGATATAGGGGTTGATGCCTAGCTTAGTAAGTTTTTCTATGATTCCTGAATGGGGAATGTTATCAAAGGCCTTGGCCAGATCAAGGTAGGCTGTATGAACCACCTTACCTTCATCCACAGCTCTGGTGACAGACTCAAAGAAGTCAACCAAGTTGAGCAGGCATGATCTACCCTTCACAAAACCAAACTGTGTAGGATCCAGAGTTTGGAGATTCCCTGTATCCTTGTTTATTAGGTCCATGATGATGCGTTCCATAGCTTTACATGTCAGACTCATCAGGGTAATGGGGCGATAGTTCTCGGGGTCTGTAGTCGCTCCTCCTTTGTGGAGTGCGCCATTCGGTGGGGACAAAGCCTGAGGTGAGTCTGTGATTGAACAGGGCACACAGGTGAGGTGCCAGTTCACTCCGTAGTTCATGTAGAACACAGCCAGGGATACTGTCAGGTCCCATAGAAGCTGTATTCTTGGCCTTGGACAGTGCTGTTTTAACCTGTGCAGCAGTAATACTGGGTGTCTGGCAATCTACTGGTATTGTAATTGGTCCTTGGGGGGGGGGGGGTAAAGTTAGCACTGAATCTGTTTGCCAGTATATTTGCAATATCTGTTGGCTCGGTATAGGAGATACCATTGTGCAGTAGCTCAAAGCAAATCTGGGTATTGCCATGGACATTCTTTACATAACTATAGAAGGCCTTGTGGTTGTCTTTACTATCTGGTGCAATTCTGTTTTCATAGCCAGCTTTAGAGGATTTGATGAGGGATCTCAACCTCTTCCTGAGGCTGATAAGGGAGTCTTTCCAGTCTTGGGACTTCACCTTATTCCGCATCAGTTTTCTCCTTCTGTTGCAGAATTTGTTTTTGGCAGGGGACCACCAGATTGGCTTCCTTTTTTTTTGAGGAGTGTCTTAGTTCTATTAGGTAGGGAGAGATCCATGCATTTGTATATGTGTTTGTACAGTGCATTGGTGTATGATATGGCGGTCATGCAACTATTCTCCATTTTCATGGGTGCCGTGAAGTTTGCCACCTCTGTTTTTAGGAGCCCAAAGTTAGCTTTGGAGAAGTTTTTCATGGTGGTTACCTTTGTTGGGGGGGGTGGGAGGAATGTGGATTTCCACGGTGATTAGCTTATGATCGGATCTAACCAGGGACGAGCTGACTGTTGGTGTGGAGCAGTGGTCGCCCATGTTAGTAAGGACCAGGTCAAGGATGTTGCTACCTCTAGTGGGGGTAAGAACGAGTTGGTCCAGGACATTGGAATTAATCAATTCCAGAAAGCGTTGGGCAAGTGTATTGGTACATGAGTAGTTACATGAGTAGTTTTCCCAGTTAATGGAGGGGTAGTTGAAGTCGCCCAGTATGAGAATGTTAGGTTGGACCCTAATATAGCTATACTGTCTAATAAATTTCTTCACAATAAAATACTTGGAACTGTTTCTACATATTAAAATATTATCTTTTAACATATTCTTGACTACTTTTCAACCATAGGATCTACCTTAAACAACTTAACATATGTACTTATAATTTTATATAAAATATTGTCTGACACCTCATGCAATTTTGGATGAATCAACCTATTTATGTATTATTTTTATTCTATGTACTAAGTGTGAAGTTTTCTTTTTGGATGTACAACTTATTTTAGCATCTTTACGTATTGTAACTGTGATTTCATATGTCTGTATTTTGATCATGCCATGATTGACTATGACTTGGGGCTTTTCCCGTGCGCCTCTGCTGAAAACGGGTTAACCACCCAGTCAGACTATCCTGGTAAAGAAATTTAAAGTAAATTAATAAAAAATAAAATAAATATATCATCATCTCCCTACTGCTTTTTACAACCTTGCCTCTCAGAATTTAACACCCTTCCTCATTCCACTCTAAAACATTTCAATCATTCTAAACAACAGTGAAGTCATAGTTTATTCCTATGCTTAATATTGTTTTCTCTTAAGTTCTTACTTTTTCCACTTCTCCCAATTATTTGCTTCTACTAATAACTTTTTACTGGGAGACAGTATACATTTACCATATTATCCCCTATCTTGTCTCCTGGAAGTCACATTCCAGTCTCCCCCTTCAATCATTATCTAGGCCACTTAATAAAATGCACAGATGCTAGATAGTATCACATCCCAATAATTCTGCATTATAACTGTACATCAGTTATTAACAGACATCTTAACAGACTTTGCAACATTCTTATTAGACTACTAATATATATATCTACTCAAACCAAGGCCCCCATGCAGTCACCTTCATTCCACCCATCAATTTGAAATTAAAAACAAATATCTAATTATAGCATACATCAGTATAGCAAGTTGTAACAGCAAATGAACCAGCATAGTAGTTTGGTTGTTCAAAGAACACCCTCACCTCATAGTCATTGCTAAAGCCGGGATATAATATAATATAATGGGTGTATATCACACAATCGAAATCCCAAAATATCGAACACTATAAGCTCGAACTTGGAATTTCGAATTGTGATATAATCGAAAGCTCAGAACAGCAAATTTTTTTCCCAGGGAAAAAAATTAGCTGTTCTGAGAAACACACACACAACACAAGCACACCAAAAAAAGTAATCCACACATATACACTTAAAATCCTACTTCTAACCCTACACTAAACCGTACATACACTACTATCTATCCACTTACCTTAACCCAAACCCTAAAGTCCGTAACTATTGCACACTCACCTTACCTGCTCCCTAATCCTAAGGTCCTTAACTATTGCACACTCATTTTACCCGCTCCCTAACCCTAAGGTCCCTAACTATTACACACTCACCTTACCTGCTCCCTAACCCTAAGGTCCCTAACTATCGCACACTCACCTTACCCACTCCCTAACCCTAAGGTCCCTAACTATCGCACACTCACCTTACCCGCTCCCTAACCCTAAGGTCCCTACTATCGCATACTCACCTTACCAGCTCCCTAACGCCCCTATCACACACTCACCTTACCCACTCCCTAATCCTTAGGTCCCTAACTATCCCATTCCCATACTCTCCTTAACCCAGTCCGTTCGCATACTTACCTTAACCCGGTCATTAATCTTTGCACCACAGTGGAGAAAATAGCGAAGTGGCAGAAACAGCCTGCCAAATTCTTCCCTAGGAAAGAAGTCGATGTTTTGCAGCTTCGCTATTTTCAGCGTTCGCTGTTTTGGGTTTGATATTATAGCATTCAACATTTTACTACTTCGATGTTATGATATAAACCCAATATAATGAATGCCCCTCATGGTGTATTGCATCTCCATATACTGTGCTCACCAACAATAGAAACTGCCCTAGACATGCAGGTGGTTCACTACTGTTCCCTCCAAGCGCTAAGAGTATCCAAAGCCTCTAATACAGATGACAGGGGGCCCAACTAGGTTCACACAACTTTAGCTCTAGGCAGTCGCACCCATCTTCACATGTCCTCCATGTAAATTCCTCCCTTCCGTGTGCATCTTGAACAATATAATCAAAGAAATCCACCCCTCTGGGAGTCCATACAGCACTATCATTGAAGGAAACCTCAATGTTAATGCATATGGCTATGTCTCTACCAGCTTAGTGAAAAACGTTATAAATTAGAACTTGAACAGTTGATTTCCCAAGCAACTACTCTCAATCATCTCACCGGTAATTATTCTTTACTTGACCTGCTACTCACTAACATCCAACATAAATGCTTCGAAGTCAGTACTCTTCTCAACAATCTTAGTGACTGCTTGCCTGTCCTGTCCTCATGGTCACTCAAAACCTACAAAAAAACAAACAGATAATTATCACTTTTAGAATAATAAATGAAGAGAAAGAAATCAACCTTATTGCCATAGTGCAGTCTATAATCCGGTCCTCACTTTAGTCTTCCAACAGTCCAGACAAAGCTCTACTGCTGTTTATCAACGAATATAGCAAAATGTGAGACCTCGTCTCCGCTAATTTGTTTGACACATTTAGAGTTTAATGAACTTCATATTAGTAGAATTTTACACAGGCTGTGCATGCAGATGTATGTGAGTAGTAAGCATAATGGACCAAAGTGGACAATACAGCACCTACATTATTCAGTAACCAAAATGCAAAGTGTGCAGTGTGTTAATAAAAGCACATAAAGGTAGTTAAACAGTGAATAGCTAGAAGGCAGATTTAACTGCTTTTCTAGGTTGACTGTATGCATGAGAGAGCTGCATATTATTTAAGAGAGAAAGACAAATTTGGAGAGAGACAGACGTGAATATGTTGATGTATTTTTTGGCAGCTTGATTCATATCCAACAGGATTGTCCATATTGTAATGCTGTCTGTGTGAAGATAGTATATTTTTTCATCTGACTACTTCATATTGTCTTGAAATCATATTTTGCAGTGTGATGTCATCATCACCATTACCAAGCTATAAATTCTGGTATTACATCACTGGACTCTAATTTACATCATTGTTTTTCTGATTGTTTCAGAGTAGTGCACTTTCCTGTTAATAGACTTTGTGTCGTATTTATAGTGAGTCAGACTGCAGAAGGTATATAAACCCAGAGTCTGATAACAAACTCAGCAGATAGGGAAATCTTGGGTTGCAATAGACTGGCAAGGATACTGGTGTACCATATGCTCTGATTGTGTGCCTCGTACACACACGCACATCCATGCGGATACAGACAAATAGAGGAACCACATGCCACTGCTAGCCAGTTTCATTGATCACTCATGCAAATACTGTCAGTTATGATTTTGTGCAGTACCTGCAAGACTGAGCACAGGATGTTCCAAGATATTTACATCGTCTTATTTGTACTAGTTCAGTAACACGATTCCCATTTTCCACAGCTGTATCAGGTTTTCAGACACAACCTGTAAACAACCGACAAAGCTTAGCTCCATGAAAGCATTCCTTGAGCAAAACAACTTGTCAGCAAAACTGAGTACAGTAGACTGTAGCAAGAATTGCTATTTATATATCATCTGACAAAAAACATTGTTAAACAGGAGTGAATGCATTTTTTATATGTTAAGGTATGGGCTTCCAGTGTGTAATATTTATTTATGTAGGTCAGAGATTTTCAGCCTTTTTCATCTCGTGGCACACAGGCTAATTGAAAAAGTCTTGGGGCACACCAAAAATATATTATATTTTCTGCTTGAAAAAAAAAATAGGTATAATTTTGATTGATTTAGAAAATCATTTCCTCTTTTTTATTTGCATTTAATATTTAATGAGATATCTGAGTTTGACATTGTTTTAGAATGTCTTTTGTGTGAGGCTGAATTTTGGACAGGCATACTCTTAAATCTTCTTCCATGGTTTCCAGCCGCAATCTATTTTTTGTTCTTAATATTATTCATTGTTGAAAAGCTTGATTTGCACGAATATGACATAGAAAAAGGAAGAAGTACTTCTATTCCTTTTTTTGTAATATTGCGAAATTCACTTTTAAGAGATAACCAAACTGAAGTATTATCTGTTGTTGAATGTTTAAGTTTTAATCCTCTGTCATTTCTTATCTCTGTCAACTTGTCCTCTTCTGTAATATTTAAATTTGCCAGTTTGCACGCATTTAAGACAAATGAATCTCATCCAATCCAAGGACGATATGTCAACTAAGGGGAAACTATTAAGTAATCTTAAAGTTTATAAAATTAGATCTATAAGACTTCCACCCAGTTTCTCCCTTTTTGTTAGCTCAAACATTTGTACCACATTTTCTCTTCTGATTCTTTCTTCCCAAAGCATTAGCTTTTCTTTGAAAGCATTAATTTTGTCAGTGGAAGTAAGAATATTTTCACACTCTCCTTGCAAACTTTTATTAAGTGTGTTCAAAGATTGAAATAAATCAGAAAAAATACAACCTTATTGCATTAAAGCTCATCACTGAGAAAATCAGCTGAGATTGTTGAGTTGTCAAAAAAGTTAGAACTTCCTCTTTTAGTTCATAAAATCTTAATAGAACTTGACAACAAGATAACCACCTAACTTCTTTTTATTTAGTTAGTTTACATTTATTTACCGGGAAAGTCCTCAGGTAGAAAATCTCCAGTTACAAGGATAATGTCAACATATACTAGCATAGAGTTCCAGTTCCAGATATTTCCAGCAGTTTAACAAACATACAGGATACGATATCGATGACAAATAATGCAAATGTAGAAGACATACATTTCATTTCATGGAAAAAAGTCCCATCATAGCTCATACGGCTACAGTTCCAGCTGAAATAATTGAGAGGGTTATACACATACAGATGTAGCTGCTACAGGTGTGATTGAAATGATAAAGAGGGTTACAGACTTAACAGATGAGGTTTCTACATCCTGTTATTTAAATAAAGAGGGCAGAAGATTGTTTGGGAAATCAGGAAAGCCTAATCAGAGGAGTAACAAGAACATAGCCAGGTGTCCACTAGGAATGTTATGAGGAGTTTTTTGAATTGTGAAAGAGAGGTGTTAAAAGTTATTGGGGTTGGCAGCTTATTCCGAATTTTAGGAATATAGTAAAGAAGAGAGTTTCCCCAGATAAGTTGTTGGCTTTGGTGATATCTAGAAGGTGTTGGTTACTGGAGTGAAGAGATCAGGCTGAGGTGTATGGTTGAATTAATTTTTGGAGAGAAGGGGTTTTATCGGGTTGGTGGAGAATTTTGTGGGAAAAGATTAGTTGATTAAAGTATAGAAACTGTGGGAATTCAAGCCAATTAACCTGTTTAAGTGCTGTTCAGTGATGTGATCTGTGTAAAGCTCCAGTGGAAAATCTTGCTATTTTATTATAGCAAGATTCCAGATGGTTTAGGTCCATTTTGCAGAGACTGGTTAATACTGGGTAGTCATAGAGGAGAGTTGATAGGAGGTATGTCCGGGCTATGGTAACTTCCGTGTTATTTGCAAAAAATTGTTTGTGTCTATATAGGAGACCTATTTTCTTGTGAACCCTTTTGATGATTTGGGTTATATGAATATCGAATTTCTGGTTGTTCTTGATTTCTACCCCAAGCAGTTTAGTGTGAGTGCTTGGGGTGATCATAGTTTTGTTCCTAGAGAAGATATTAAAGGACTGGGAAGATGAGGGGAATCTGGTTGGGCTAAAAAGAAGGAGCTTAGTTCTTTTGGGATTTAGAATTAGCTGCGAGTTAGTGAGTCAGGTGTCTACTGACAGAAAGGAATCTTGGGTTTTCATGTGGAGGTCTTCCAGTGTGGGGGCAGCACATATGAGGGTGGACTCTTCAGCATATCTGTATTGTACTACAAAGGCTTGTGGTGCTGAGGTCCTGAGGTTGTTAGTGAATAGAGAAAATAGTAGTGGCCAGTACAAATTCTCCTTTGTTTCTATGGTTGTTAACAGTGTTAGCAAAGGATAGTAGTGCTGTGATGGTGCTGTGAAAGGGAAGGAAACCGTGTTGGGTGTTTGATAGTAGTTTGTGTGTGAAAAGGTAGTCCATTAGGTGGGTGTGCATTACTCTTTCTAGTATTTTGGATAAGGAAGATAGAATGACAATTGGGTGATAATTGGTGAGTTCAGTGGAATTATTTCCCTTGTATAGTGGTAGAATGTGGGAGATTTTCTATATTACGGGTACCGGGCTTTCAGATATTGAACAATTTATGAGTATGGCTACTGGGTAGGCTATTGCTTCAGGTGCATTTTGTAGAAATTTTGCTGGAAGGTTGTTAGTGGCTAGAGTTGTTGGTTTAAGTTTCTGAAGTAGTTTTTTTTACAGTTATTACAGATATTGGGTGTAGGTTGAAGTGGGAGGTGGAGTCTTGGGATTTGGTGCTCTTCTGGGGGGGGGGCAAGAGAGGTAGGGTTACTGTCAAAGCCTTTAGAGTTTGCTAGGGATTGGATAGTTTCTGTTAAGAATTTATTAAATTGGGTTGCAATGTTATCAGAATTGTTGGTTGTTGTTGGGGCAGGGGTGGTGGATTTACCTGGTTGAAGTATGTTATTAACTGCTGCCCAGACTTTTTTTTGGGGGGGGGGGTTGTATTTTTATTTTGGATGTTTTGGTAATAGTTGATTTGTCCAATTTTATTATTTTTTTTTATTCTGAAGTTCTAGATATGTTTGTTTAGTTGTTTGTTTTGTTTTATTTGAAATTGTCAGGCTTTGTCTCTAGCCTTGAGTAGGGATCTACATTCTTTATTTAGCCTGGGTGCATACTTAGATTTTACTCTGACAGTTCTAGGGGGAGCATGGGAGTTTACTATGTCTAAGAATGTGTTGTTGAATGAGTTAACTGCGTCATCAAGAGGTAACTGTTTGAGAGTTTCCCAGTTACAACAATTTAGAGTGTTGATGAAGCTATTTAAGTTGAAATGTATTTTTCTTTCTGATTAAGTGGAAGGTGGGTTGGATGACTTGGTGAGTTTGAGACCTAAGACGGAAGGTTGGCTGATAGTCACCTAGACTGTCTGGCAGACAACCTGATTGAGATGCCCAAGAGGGTTTCCTAACTAAAATATAATTAAGAATTGACTGCCTTTTGGAAGAGTTATCAAGTCCTTGTAGGGGAGGTGATGAGTTGAGTAAACCCATGGAGGTTTATGTGGGAAGATGGATTTTCTGAGGAGCAGTTAAGCCAATCTATATTGAAGCCTTCTATCAGAATTGTTTCTTATGGGAGAGAATTGGATATCCAGAGTAGTATGTTTTCCAGAGTGGAGGTATTGCTTCCTGGTGGAATATAACCACAAATAATATTAATGTGTTTTTTGGGAGTAATTTTTAATTTGGCAAAGATAAGTTCAGCATTGTCAAATTCAGGAATGTTTATGTATATGTGGTCTAGAATTATGTGATTTTTAAATAATATAGCTACTCCTCCACCCTTTTTAGATTTCCTGTCTTTTCGTGTAATATTGTAATCTGGGGCTTTTATTTCATTGTTGTTAATATTGTATGGAATGTTGTTAACTTATGTATGGAATAACAACTGCATGTGAGAAGCGTCCATTGGGGAACATATTGCTGCAAACAATCTTGATTGTAACGGCCTACTTTTTATACAACTGACAATTGTGACATTATTTTTCAGCTCTGGTACCAGTAATTTTGATGCTAGTACTTCTCTGTGGAGAAAACAATGAATACAAATAATTCTAGGATTCTTTTTTTGAGCCAGTGTAACAAATCCTTTTACACTTCATGACATAGAGTGGGCACCATTCATACAAATACTTATGCAGGACAAGTTATGTCAGTTGCTAGTCCCTTCACCAATAGGGGCCTATTATCCTTCAGCACAGCCAAGATGGCAGTGTTGTGTTTTGTACCCATGTAGATTCAGGCTAGTCGGAGCATCTCTGCCACAGTATCTCATCTCCATGATAATTCTTGTATTTACCTAATTTAAAATAAAATGGAGGCAAAGTGGCTTTTGGTGGATTGTGAATGGACATTTTCAGTGGCAGCAACAGCAGCTGAATGAAGTAATCCTTAAGTTTTAAAAGGCTATCTTTTTAAAAAATCTTGTGGCACACCTATTGACGTCTCGAGGCACACCAGTGCCAATATTATAAGTAATGAATTTGTTAACCAGGTAGGCAGGCTAGCCCATAACCAAGACCTTGGTCAGTTAGGCAACAACAGCATATTAAAATATATAACATTAACTGTACAATAGAAAATATTAAAATACAGTGGAACTCATTAAAACTTATAGTGTAAAACTTAATACTATAAGTTTTATTAAAACTTATAGTAAGTGTTGCATATAATGCATGAAATTAGTAAGTAAGAACAGAATGAAGTTAGTGTTTGATAGAAACCTCTAGATGAGTAAATCTCTGTGTATTTGTTTAGTCCAAATTAGTTTATGTATGGTCTTTATTCATTTATCTGTATGCTGCCCTGGGTTTCTAATATCCCATATCAAGGCATGCACATTTGCATTCATTATTTAGATATTGTAGTAAATTCCCCTTGTGGGTGGCCACAATGGTGCAGCGGTTAGTGTTGCAGCCTCACAGTAATAGGTTCTCCGGTTTGATCCTCAGCTGGGGTACCTTCTGTGTGTAGTCTGCATGTATTCCCTGTCTGTGGTCGCATGGGTTTCCTCCGGGTGCTCCGGTTTCCTCCCACATCCCAAAGACATGCTGTAGGTGGATTGGACACTCTAAATTGGCCCTAGGTGTGAGTGTGTGCATATGTGTGCCTTCTGTGGAAGGTTGGGCGCCGGGCTGGCAACTCCACTGCCAATCATGAGTGGACAGGTGATCCGCTGTGGCGACCCCTAACCGGGAAAAGCAGAAAGAGGAAGAAGTAAATTCCCCTTGAAATGCTATTTATAAGATCATAGGAAGTAACTAGGCTATTGGCCCTGAGGCCCTTATAAGATTAGCCAAGAGTTTAGCCCATGTTTAGACAAATCAGTACCCGATGCCCCAGTTATCCAGGTTACCCTTAAAAAGGGGTAAAGAGGTACTCTGCTTGACGTGGAGAGGGAGTCTGGTCCACAGATGGGGAGTCTCTGGGACACAAATCTGTCCCGCCAACAAGTCTCCTTGATGTCACAGACTAGGTTGAGGCCGCGCATGCAGGTTACTCGAGTGGAGCTTGACTTGTGGATATACAGCAGTCCCATCAAGGTGGGGTCTGAGATCGCCTTGTATGCCAGACAGCGATTACCTCTAAGGAGTCTTTATGAAACTGAGTAGAGGGATAGGGCCACTAGCCTATGTGTGTATGGTAGATTTTTGAGGCTCTGGATTCTCCTAGTGAGGAACCTCTGTGGTCTCTCCAGCTGCTGCATGCGCTTTGCGAGGTGCATGCCGAATGGGGAGTTGTACTCAATAATGGGCCTTATACGGGAAGAATACAGTGATGTTATGACCTCCTTGTCCCTGGATGAGATACCCTATCTTATGAGGTAGGCCATGTAAAAAGCTTTCCATCCAGTCGAAGGAACATTGTGGTCAAAAATCAAGTTGCTATCAATCTGGGTGCCCAAATCCCTCACGACTGATTGCGTGCTTAGGAAATTGTTATTAATGTGATCATTTGTGGGGATGTCACTCTCCCCAAAGGGGAATATGATGCATTTTTTGGTATTCAGCTTGAGGCCATGTTTCTGGCAGCAGTCATTTGTTTGGGTGAGACCCTCTTGGAGGATATCCATATCACTAGGGGAATTGATAACAGCACTCAGCTTGCAGTCATCTGCAAACTTGGTCAGCCATAGCTCACTGGTTTTGGCCTGCACCTCAGAAAAGTATATCACAAATAACACAGGCCCCAAGACTGAGCCCTGGGGTACTCCTCTTGATATGGGACTACTGCTTGAGGTGGCTTCCCCTATTTTGTCCAGGTCGGTTATGTGTTTTTTGCAGCAGGGCATTCCATGAGGCTGGCGCCAACCTAGAGAAAGCCATTTTCATCTTTGATATTCTTGAATGTGTTTCTTACTAGTGTGATGGTGTCCTATGCATGAGAGCAGAGAAAGTAATTTGTATTACTTAGTCTATGTTTTAAGGCCAGTGGAGGACAGAAAGATCAGTGTAATAGCTTGAATGTTGTAAGTTAATCATGTGTTGCCCTTGCTGTTATTAGAAACCAGTTTACTCTCTTCATTGCATAGCAATGATGTTCTCTAGGGTTTGCTGGGGTATGAGGTGACAAAATATTAACTGCTGCCTGCAGAGTATTTGTGTATGTGTGTCTGCGCATGTGAGTGCATGAGAGAGAGAGTGTGTGTGTGTGTGTGTGTGTGTGTGTGTGTGTGTGTGTGTGTGTGTGTGTATGTATGTGTATATATATATATATATATATATATATGTAGATAGATTTTATATATATATATATATATATATATATATATATACACACACAGACACGTGTGTGTATTCTATCTGGAGTGTAGCAGTGACTTCTGGATTGCTGTAGAACTTATTATTTTCTAGGTTAATAGGTTGAAGTACTTGTAAGCCACTTTGAGTTGTACTAGAACCCAACTGGTTATGTATTCACGTGTGGAGAAAGTAAGATTCTGATCAAATACGATACTCAAGTATCTTTGCCGAGTTACTGCTGGGAGTAGTCTCTTATATGGGTATGAAATGTTTTGTGTTGGGTTATTTTTATGTTTTGATGTGTGGCAAATAACACAGCTGTTGTTTTTTTACAACTGTTTACTGGGTCAGTCTGTGGTAGCCGATCCTTCATATTACTGAAGTCCTTTTGTACATGTTGTTGCACTTAGATGGAGAGGCATTCAAGCAAAGAATAATAATAATTTCTGCATACTGTTTGCAGCATATAGTAAGTAACTCTACTCATAAATAAATAAAACTTAAATGAGAAGTTGATAGTGATGATAGATAATAGCAAAGGACCCAGAGTGGATCCTTGTGATACCCCACTAAAACGTTTTTATTATGTGAATTGTAAAGTTTCTGTATTGTAGATAAGAACAGAGCAACATCAGGGATGGCTGAGCTATGCTGAACTCATTCAAGGATTTGATAAGGGAGTGATGTACTGATTTGAATGTACAATTTAAATCTATGAAGTGGGTTGCCATTTGTTTTCATTTTGCCATTGCCTCATAGATAAAATGAGCCACTGTAATTATTGCTGTTTCTATGTTGTAGCCTTTTTTAAAGCCATGTTGCTTGATAAAGAAGTTCGTATTTGGAGATATTTATTTATTTTTATTTTACATTTGTTAACCGGGAGGGACACAGATCCATTTTTAGCGGAGGCCCGGGGAGAAAAGCTCCATGTTACACTATTAGTATTTATACATTTCTAAGCATTCTTAATAACATGTTCAGGTGTTGCAATATGTCAAAGTAGTACAAAATGAAAAGTTACACAGCATGTAATGCATCTAGTAAAATGAGCAATTAGTAGAAAGCTAAAACTGATTTTTTTTTCCATATACATTTTCATTCAGAATACATTTATACATTTACATTTACAGAGACATATATATGCTGACACCCAGACATTGAAAGTATGGGTATTGAGGTAAGACCAAGATGAGAAGATGAAGAGATCTACTAAGGTTTATACCTTTTCATATACAGATTGCATCATTTCTCAGGTACAGATTTAATAGTGTAGTATACAATTGTTAGTATATTTTACCCTTTTGTACTGATGTGGCGTTTGGAGGAATAAGCAAGGATATTAGCAAGGCTATGTAAGGAAAGGCTTTGTAAGGAAAGTGTTAGAGAGTAGCAGAATCCTTGCAACTGTGCATAGTTATTTGCCCTGGAGAGTAGCAGGAGCAGAGCCAATTGTTTGAATAATGGGATTTCAGGAAGTGAATTGGGTACTAGAAGTAGTGGTAGTTATATGGCTTGGGAGTGAGTTCCAGTTTTGGGCTATTGTGCTGGCAAAGACAGATTTTCCTGCTTTATTTTTATGTCTAATTACATGGATGAGGTTTTGGCTGCTAGATCTTAGGGCTGTAGTGGTGATGTAGGGCTGAATTAGTTGCTGGAGTGCAGGCATTTTTTCAGGATAGTAGTAGAGTTTGTGCGCTACTGAGACTTGATTAAGTCGTAGTAGCTGAGGAAGCTCCAGCCACTTGAGTTGCATTAGGGAATGACAGTGATGGGACCTGTACGTGGAGTCTGTCGCAAACTTGGCAATCTTGTTGTAACACGATTCCAGTTTGCAAAGTTCGGTAAGGTGAAGATTAGTTAGAATAGGGGAGGCATAAAGAAGGATGGAAAGGAGGTGGGTTCTTGCAATAGTGGCTTTGGTCTGTTAAGTCATGAACTGTTTGTTTCTATAGAGGAGTCGTAATTTTTTGTTCACCTTTTTGATGGTTTGTGCTATGTGGATATCAAATCTCAGGTAATTTTCAATCTCGACTCCTAGTAGTTTTGTGTGGTTGGTTGATGTGATTTGAATATTATCTTTGGAGTTTATGATGAGGCTATAGTTTGTTAGGTGATCTGCCAGGGGTAAATATGATTAGTTTTGTTTTCTTGGGATTGAGAAGTAGTTTTATGTTAGAAAACCAAGTTTCAGCTAGAGTAAAGTTATTTTGGGTAAGGGTATGTAGTTCCGTATAGTCAGTCAGTTGTTTTTAAAGCCATTTTTCAAAGATTTTTGTTATGGGACACAGTGCAGGGATATGTTGGTAATATGATGCTTTGTTTGGATCATTGTTTTTGGAGAGTGATATGATGACTGCATGTTTCCAGCAATGGTTTCAGAGGTTAGTGTTAAATTATTGGCCTAATTCTGAAAGACACACAATTTCTGTTTGGTCACTTGCACTAAGAGTAGGTCTTTTGAAATCTGTAAGCTTGTTTTTTTAAATAGGCAGAGCAAATCTTTTGGAATCACAGCAGATTTACCCTGAGATCAGTTCCTTTGGAGTCTGGCCTGATATCTATCCTATTTCATCCAGTCAGTCCCCTCTGAATGATTGGATACCAGGCTTCTTTTTAGATCCAGACTGGCCTTGCTTGTGCTCCTTGCCTCGAGCTCCATCAGTAATATTTTTCCTCCCATACCCCCCCCCCCATGAAAGTAACTGACCTCAAATATCATTTGTTGCCATTAGCATTCAGATGGATCTTCAGTGCCTTACAAATAAATGATCCATATTTTACTATAATATGGTTAGTTAGCTCTTCTTTTTTCAGAGATTTATTCTTTTAGTCCAGATAAAAAAAAAACTTGTTTATATCTTTTTGTATATATTTTTCCCCTTTCCATTACTATTAGTCACATTTTCCCTCAGCCCTTCATGACATTTAGGCAGGGGGTGTAACATCTCTCTTTCATCCTACCACCATCTTTTAAAAAAAAGTTCATGTTGGTCTTTGGAGAGTCTTGCTGCTTCCACTCTTTACCTTCTTTATATTCTTACAAGTTTGGCACTTTTTTAACAGTGTTTTTGCTCTCATGGACAAGCCTCATAAGACCTTCAGGAAGTATGACAAATGTGGCCACAAAATCCCACCCAAGGACACTCACAATCTGTGTGTTATTCCTGGGGCCAGATCACCTCTCAGCAGATTGTGCTATTGTAAGGTCTTTGGCCCTCATTTGCTCGCAGTTAGAAGAAGTAAATTAATCCCAAAGGGGCTCATTTTTCATGGCCTTCACCCTTTATCAGATAAGCCAGAGATAAAAGAAAGACAAGGATAAAGGAAGAAAAAGGGAGGGAGAGAAAAAGAGATAAAGATTCCAGAAGAAGAAAACCTGATGCTTTGGGTCCATTCTGGGCCCCGAAAGTCTTGAAACTTGAGGCAGCACAATCTCCTGCAGCACCAAGCTCCATGTGAAGTCTTTTCCCTCAGTTCTACATTCGTTGGAACAACTGTCATACCAGCCAAATCTCCATGGTCAGCTACGAGCAGACATTCTTCCAGAAAGTACTGTCCAACTACCTTTCATCACTTCCACCCTGAGCTTGTTTACTTTGGTCTGGCAGGTTCTTCAGGATTGCCACAGATGCCCATTGGGACTGTATGATGAATGCTTTTCTAAAGGCACATATTGAGATGGGTGTCATCGCATCCCTTTCCTGTCAGTTTCAAGGACTCTTTCCTTGGTCCATGTTCTCGCACCAGTGGTTTTGGAGCTAATATATCTGCTGGAGCCTGTGTGTCTGGCAGTAGTTGTTACCTTTAATTAAACTCTCTCTGAGGTCAGTTAGTGCACAGGGATATACTGGGTGAGGAAAAAATCTTTCAGAAGAAGCTAAAGGCATAAGAAGCACTAGCAAGGCCAGATCCAATCTGACAAGCATCTTGATCAGTTGCATCGGACTAGGCTAGGGTGAAAAGGATTTAGCATTATAGTAAGTATGTAAGTTCTGTATATATGACAGGGTGGTTTAGCATTATGATTTGATGTCATTTTAAGAAACTTTGCATTTAGTATTGATTGTTAGACTAATTTGTGTATGTCTAGGTTCTCTACACTTGATTAGAGTTTCTGAAATAAAATGGAGGTAGTACTAATAAATGTTACATTGTGTTTTGCCAGCTGTGGGAAGTGATTGGATGAAGTTCATATTAGGCGAGACTCTTGGTGTGATACTAAGTGAGCTGTAGCTAAGGGCAGTGCCTCCATATACCAACCTTCATTTGAAATTGAGGACCAACAAAAGCTTCCAAACAGGCTAAGCATCATGTATATATACTATATGCATAACTGATTGTTACTGTAGCAAACAACTCTAATCACTCCTTGCTGCAGTTAACTGACTTGGAAGAGGAATGATCTTCAGGCTAGGCAAAGATCTGTTTTTCCTAAACTGTGTCAACTGTAGCAAAAAGCTATACCAACTCTTTCAGTTCCTAACTTACAGACAGTGAATGACATTTAAGCAACCGCAATTCACAATTGTCACTGCTTAAATGATTGCCTTTGTTGCTTGCAGGTACTAACTGACCATTCTTATGCAGCACTGATCATGCCCCTCGACAGCATGTATCTGGGGTGGCCACCCCATTTGCCCTACCCATGCTAGTGCTTGGGAAATAAGTTCCTTGCTTGAATTTAAGATGACAAAATTTTACTCGGGAGTTGTTTTAATGCTTTAATGGCTTCCATATCACTGTTGCAGTATTCGTAATGCAAGGCATCTCTTGTCAAGGATATCCCAATGTCAGGACATTATACCAAAGCCTTTAATATCTACAGGCACTGTATGTTACATTTATACTCCCTGCGCAAGGCGTAGTGCACCTACTTCATAACTTCTTTGCTCCAAGTCTGAACACCATAATTGAATAACCAGTCTGAATGCCTTTCTATTTTGCTGGTTACTGAGCCATTTTTAAGATAAGTGCCCTGTTAGAGTCCTTCCTTATCTTTCCCTTTTATTTTTAGTGTTGGTTTCATGTCATCCAGAAATGGAAAATGTAAGGCTGGGAGGCATATTCCCCATAAAGACCATACAACCAGTGTCTCTTCTCTCTGGGTGCTTCCAACAACCATACACAGAGTTCTGTGTCAAGCATTTGTCCGTAAGACCCTACATAATCACCTCTCCTCATTGTCTATTAACCGTGAAATCCAGTGTCTTAAGCTTTTGGATCAGGGCACTATGGTAGAGTCTTCCCGATCTGAGGGTCAATGGTCGGCCAAAAAAAAATGCCAAAAACTCAGGTCTGATACAGCTGCTGTCTAGCCTTCCCCAGACATTTCTTTTAAGGCTAGTGAAAGCCTGGAAGATCATATGCTGTGACCTCGTCAGTGGCTGTCATGGATTTGATTTCTTGTATGTCCTCAGAGGCTTTATGAATGCATGTTCCTGGCATTGAGGTGGAACATCGGCTGATTATTTCCAAGGGACCAAGGGATATTCCTCAGATCTTAGTCAGAGAGGAGATTCCTGCTATGCTTATTGAGTGTCAGCAGGAGTCCAGCCCTCCCAGTGTGTTTTGTGCAGACGTCTAGCAGAAAAAGAAACAGAAAACCAAGCATATTTCCACTGCAGTTAAGGATCCCTAATGTGAATGGCAGGATTTTACTCAGTGGTTGTTTTACTGCTTTAATAGCTTTAAAGCCTCCTCAAGGGGACTCTATGCCTGCCCCTCCCTGGTCTTACACTTTTCTTAAGAGACCCAGGGAGCAGGATTCCTCTGATGAGGATCAGGATTTGGGATAAGAGTCATTAACCTACTCTTCTCAGATCCCTTCCCCTTTGGGCTGTGGTTCAGATTAAGAGGATTCTATTAGTCCAGATTCCTCTTTAGAGAAACTCTCCTTTGGGGACACTTGGGTTTCTGATATCCATAAGAGGTATTATGAGCTTCTTTGGATGGAGTCTTCCAAGCCTTCTGCTGTTACTCCAGTTATGGCTGCCCTCCTGGATACCTTTTCAGCAGCTTCTGTAGACCCTGGTTCTCAGAAGAAGGAAACCTGACAGATTTTACAAGGTGACTGATGATTGCAAATTTTTGTATAAATGCCCTTCTGCTGATCCTTCTGTGACAAACCCTCCAAGCTGCTGCCCTCTACCAAGTTGGTTCCTTCAGATAAGGATAGTAGGGCCATGGAGAGGCTGGGCAAAAAGGTATGTACTGCTGCCACCCTGTCTTTTTGGGCAATTAATTACCAGACTCATGTGGCCAGGTATGTTTAAGCCCTCCTTTCTCAAGTTTCTCAGGTGATTTCTGATCTTCCTGATTCTGAAAGGCTTTGGCCCTTTCCTTTTTGGAATGGCCATGGAAAGTTAAAATTAAATATTTACCAGTGTGGTGGTGCTGCGGTAGCGTTGTCGCCTCACAGCAAGACGTTGTGCCGTTCGATTCTCAGCTAGAGCGTCTTCTGTGTGGAGACATGTGTGAATGGACGTTCCTTCATTGAAGGTTGTGCATCAGGGCTGGCAAACTCGGCACGTAAAAAATCTACTGCCAATCATTAGCGGACCGGAGTTCCACTGTGGCGACCTCTAACCGGGAAAAGCCAAAAGACACAAACAAACAGATTTTCAGTTATGATTGGGAGTTGTTGAAATGAACATTTAAACTTTTCTTCCTAGGGAAAACATTTGGATGAAAGCTATCAGTAACTAATTTCATAATGTATTCTTTCTTATTAAAGCAGCAAAAGTTTGCATTGCTGTTTCAAGAGTGTGGCTGCTTTTAGAGGACATGATTGGACAGTATAAATATGGTAGTGGGTTGGGTGCTGGAGACTAGGGATGCTGTGGAAGAAAAGTAGGTTTCACTTCCCATGCTAGTGGGAGTCAGTCAGGCTGCACATCTGTAGAACAGAGGAAGAGTGAGATCAGCAAAGCCAACTGTAAGGCAAGATAGCCAACAGCCTTTTAACACTGCAAAGTGAAATGGCAAATTAGATCATTCAAAGAGGAGTCTGTACACAAAGGGAAGTAATCAGCACTTGGAATGCTAGTTGTAATACAATAGTAGTGAGCAAACCAAGAAATTCCCTCTCTGTACACCAGGCAGGGATAAGGGTACTATAAGATGGACACAGAGCAGAGAACATCATCATAACAAATTGTCATTGGCTACCAGTTTAACCCATTACACATAGTAGATCTGTGGCTGTTGTCTGTATGGTGTAGTTGGAGGGAGCAGTCCAATAAATTATGTTAAGGCTTTTTATTCTTTCCATCTTGAATCAATCAAGCTAAATGAATTGTGCAAACATAATGCTGTGTGTGATAACTTCGGCAATACTAGTTACTGTATCATAGCTTTCACCTTCATTTCCAGTGAGTACTTGAGTTCATTTTCATTTACTTTGTCCATGAGTCTCCACTGAGGTAATTCTGTTTTTCATATTTTCTTCAAGTTCAACCACTTTTAGCTTTAATTATTGTCACTGCTTATCAACTTCCACCTGCTGTGGTATGTTGTTTACTGACCCACTGCTTGATGCACTGTTTTCTCTTTTCTAGTGTGCTTTCTTCTGATGGAGTACTTCTCCATATGTATCCTTTTCTCTACTCACTGTACTTATTTTGCCTTACATATGTTTTAGTACATTTTTTCACTTTTGTCCTTGACTAGAATTACCTCTTTTCCTGCAACTTTAAGCATGTCATTATTATATTTGTTCACCGCCTGCTTCAGTTTGTGTACATATTACTTTATTTAGTACTGTTGATTCTGACAAAACTGTGTCAGAAGGAAAAAATACTAAAAGTGGGAGGCAGCAGAGTGTTTGTGGAGATTGATTACTCATTGTACACCAGGCAGAATAGTAAATTCATTTCACTATTCAGGGCCTGTTGAGGGGCGGCCACGGTGGTGCAGTGGTTAGCGTTGCTGCCTTACAGCAAGAGGTTCTCCGGTTCGATCCTCAGCTGAGGTGCCTTCTGTGTGGAGTCTGCATGTCCTCCCTGTGGTCGTGTGGGTTTCCTCTGGGTGCTCCGGTTTCCTTCCACATCCCAAAGACATGCTGTAGGTGGATTGGACACTCTAAATTGGCCCTAGGCATGAGTGTGTGCATGTGTATGCCTTCTGTGGAAGGTTGGGTGCCGGGCTGGCAACTCAGCACCATAAAACTCCACTGCCAATCATGAGCGGACAGGTGATCCGCTGTGGCGACCCCTAACTGGGAAAAGCCAAAAGAAGATGATGATGATTCCACTTACTCACTGTGATTATATGTAACTTAACCTTTCAACTGCTTTTTGTTTGCAGTTTCCACTACATCACTACATTCAACAAAATGTTAAGGTTAGTATGTCGCTAAAACGTAAATAGTGTCACATGTATACAGAAAATGTGGAACAATTACATTTTCAATTGTACTAAAAACATGACGTTTGTTTTTAAAAGTTCCACAGTAACTTAGTAAGACAATTATATTAGACTAACAAAATTTAGTTGCATATTAGTTGTATATAAAAGGCAGTAGCCTGAAACATGAAATCCCCCGTACCTTCACTAACTGTATATATCAACTCTGAGGTTGGACTACTACAAAAAACACAACAAGCCTACGGTTGCACACCCTACTCTTCCACTGTACACTTTCAAACCATACGCATGAGAAACACACACACATTACACATGTACAAAAATCACCACTTGCAAAACTAACACACACACACACACACACACACACACACACACACACACACACACACACACACACACACACACACTGTGACCTACCTACCCCAACCTGCTCCTCAAACTTCCCAACAAATTAAAACATAAAACATTTCTCTCCCAAACCCTTACACACTAAGAACCTACCTGAATCTTCCGTACATAACCGTACACCGACCACATTATTTACATCTCACAAACCACTTTGCCTTAAAGGGACAGCATACAATTCACAAAACATCCTACCACAACTACTGCAGATTTGGCATTCTCAGATGCATTATTTTAAAGTTTCAAACAACAAGATTTGCAACATTTTCGTCTTTGTGTTTCAGTATTTTGAGATTTGGAAGTAGATCTATGTGTAGATAGCTAAGTATATATATATATATGTACTGTATTTCCCCGAAAATAAGGCCGGGTCTTATATTCTTTCTCCCGGCGAAATGGGCATTAGGGATTATTAGTAGGGGATGCCTTATTTACCCGAACCGTACAACAATCTACCGTTATTCATTTATTCATGTACAAAAATTTACATTTATTAATGAACACAAATGGACATTTCTTCATGTACAAAAGTTGACGTATTCATGTACACAGATTGACATTTATTTCATACTTTTCTATTATTGGACAACAGTTCTAATAACAGGTTGACAGTTGTGTGAGAATTCTACATAAACAGTGCAACAAACATTTCAACTCCAGAATATCTGCACCTTGGCTTTCACAGTTATTCAAATACAGTCATGTCATCTTCTTCTGGAACATTGTCATAAGTGCCCAACCCCCGAATTTCTTGCGACTCCATTTCCTGTAGCACTGTTCGCCCCAGTCTGTCATGCCTAGCAATAGAGCTCTCCTTAAATGAGCACTGCTTGTCCAAGTAGCCTGCTCATAGTGCATTGGCAACACAGCTGTCAGTGATTTTATCCCATGAATTTTTCACCCAAGTCACAACCGCTTGCAGGCTATGCTTCACAAAGTTTCCATGCTGATTTCTCTCCATTCTATTTTCAGTGTAGTCATTGAGTTCCATGCGCAAATGGCTTGTTTATTGCAGTATCAAGAGACTGGAGATAGGCAGTCATTCCTGCGGGAATCATTATTTGATCTATTCTCCTCCGTGCTAGGAATTTCTTCATTTCTTTAGCGTGGTGAGTGCTGGCTGAATCCCAGACTAGCAGACTTCTTTCTCCACCTCGCAAAACAAGTGGCAGCATTACATCAACCTACTTCCTTATAACTGATTGTGTGCACCAGGCTTTTTCAGTTTCAAGAATGTAAATGCCTGAAACACGTTCAGTCTTATCTTTCTTGCCCTTACTAATGATTAGAGGTGGGGTTTCCTTTCCATCTAGACAAATTGCCAAAATACAGGTAACACGTGCACTCTTGTAACCAGTGGAGGGAATGTAGATTGACGAGGCACCCCTCTGATCAATTGTTGTTTGAGATCCTTGGCTCATAAATACTGTAGTTTCATCCATAGCAATCATGTTGGAGAGTTTGTATTTAGAAAAGTCAAAGCCATCAACAAAGGACTTGAACACAAGTGCACGTTTAATAACTTCAGTATCTTCCAGCTTAAACAGTGTTGTTGATCTTCTTAGAGACAGTTCATATTGATGAAGGAAGCCATCCAGCCACTGTTGTGATGCTTTGAATTCTTCTGGGGATATTTCTAACTGTGGTGCTATTGCAAGGGCAAATGCTTGAATATCAGCCCTGCGCACAACCAAAGCCTTTGCTCTTCTGTTAGCAATCCATTCACAGATGATGTCTTCAAGCTCAGGAAATAATGGTTGCCGACCTGATCCACACTTACACTTCTTAGTGTTTCCCTCATCAGCCTGTTGACTGAGGTTAATGTACGCTAATCGCCATTTTCAGACCATTCGGAGATTTAACTTCTTCTCTTTACAGAAAGCCGTCAGATTCTTTCCCCAGGAGTCCTCCATGATTCCTTTCTTGTACTCGACAGAATAGCTCTTTCTTTTTGCACTCATCTTGTGTGTGTGTGGGGGGGGGTAATTGAAGATTTACGCGACTGGAATGGCAACACAAAATGGCGCCGGTTATGAAGAGAAGACACTACCACAGCTGCTCGTTATCATGAGCGCACACTTTACGCGCGTTGTCTGTACTTTGATCAAAGTACACCTGATTGGGTTTATGGGCCAAGGATCTCAACCGTCAAGCGTGAGTGATGATTAGGGTTACAGTAAGAATCGTGGAGGACTCCCAGTGAAAAAGTCTTACAACTTTCTGCAAAGAGAAGAAGTTGGGCGTCTGAATGGTCCGAAAAAGGCGAGCAGAGTACAATAACCTCGGCTAGCGGGTGTCAATAATAATAGTTTTAATTCAACATGTCCGTTGTGTGTTGTTGACGATATTAACTGGGGCTTATTTTTGGGGTAGGGCTTATATCATGAACACCCTGGAAAAACCATGCTAGGCCTTACTCTCTGGTTAGGTCTTATTTAGAAAGAAATACAGTGTGTGTGTGTGTGTGTGTGTGTGTGTGTGTGTGTGTGTGTGTGTGTGTGTATATATATATATATATATATATATATATATATATATATATATATATATATATACATACATAATACATGCATATACACATATATGTATATAAAACAATTATTACATAAAAAGACCTACTAAAATGCTGCTTTAAAACACACACACACACACACACACACACACACACACACACACACACACACACACACACACACACACACACACATAGTGATAGTGGATGGGAAAATCTATAATACTTGTTACAATTTAGCAGAATTTAATTTCAGCACCGGGGTAATAGAGATCATATCATTAATACCTGGCGGGGTGGTGGTATTCAGTCTAAGTTGCCAATGCAGTTCTCTGTATTCAGTTTTAGTTTTCCATGCCCCACCTCTTGAGTCCCTGGAATGATCTCAAGTACACCAAAGGAGAATCCTTTAAAATTATCACAACTAGTGGAGCGTTTGTAAAGGGCATTTTTGGGATTGCCTTACTGTATATCATCGTAGTGCTCATATATCTGCTTTTTGAATTGTCATTATTTTACTAATGCAAAAAATGGACATGAATCACATAGGGCTATGTAAACCAGACACCTACTATTGCAGTTCCCATATTTAAGAAATAACTTCTGATTGTTTGAATTCTCTAACTGAATTTCACTGTCTGTAAGTATGTATTTACATTGCCCTCATATACCGCATTTTCTAGTACCCACTTTCATTGTGCTTTGACGTCTGGAATTTCC
>NC_056744.1:70407411-70439911 GCF_019279795.1 Protopterus annectens | reverse complement strand
TCCCTAGAAGATGAGACCAGGCCAATGGTAACACTGTTGTCCTCTTCCAACCAGCTAAGCCTCTGACAGATATGATCCTTTCATAAACTGAAGACTGTGGCAGCAGTGACAGATACCCTATGTCTGTACCAGCTGCCCACACTTACATAATTGGCTTATAATTTTGTAAATTACTCTGTGATCTGAGATTGAAAGAGCCAGAGTCTTTTCACAACCCAGATTAAAAAAAGTACAGAGGCACAAAGTACTAAACTGTTAGGGTGATAACATGTCTGTAGGTGAAAAAAATGAAACCTTTGTAACGTGTAGTGCACTGTATCATGAAATAAAATATTTTTGTCATTATGTCTTTAAAATATCTGCCAGCTCTTTTGATCCATCTGCAGTGATTTCTTTTCACTCCACAGAAGATGCCTTCACATATGATGTAATACTGTCACATGACAATTTATCAAGCTGATAATATTACTTTTTAAATAACCTTGTTACTGATTAGTTCACCTCTAGTACAGATATCCACACTATAATTGGAGTATTGTGAAATCTAACTACAAGTTACAGTAGTGTGAAAAAGTGCCCATAAACAATCTTGTTTTTACATTTAAAATATGGTTTACTGGAAATAGGATGTGCTTAAACAAAAAAGATATTGAATTTCCTGCAGCTACTAGGTAATCTTCAGCACAGCTGGATGATTCTCCTAAGGGTATGTTTCACACAGATGGCGATACAGCAGACCGTATTTGCAGAGTTGTAGTTGGTTTTGGACGTCTGCAAGTATACACCCTCTAGGGATTAAAAGAATTATGACAGGGAGTGCTGTATTAAAATCTGAAATGTTATTAGCTCCAGCGGGAAATCATTTTTTGATAGTAGTGAAAGGTCAAGAGTATTTTTGTACGTCCAGCCTTTTATTGTTTAAGAGAATACTGACTTAATGTCTTAAATGATAAAAACAAACAAAACTCTTCTAAATCATTTATTCAGGAACTGGAGTTTAGGAACTAAGGAAATATTCAATTGTACTCAGATGTGCTGCTCTAGGCAGCCTGCCCCAGTGTATAATTAGCAGAGCAAAGTGCACAATATTTATAACATCTTTGTTAAATTATACATTTGTCAAAAGAAGTAATTATAAAAAATATAAGGACATAGTAAAAACAAAATGAATGTGTATATGAGAGAGGGAGTCTTTTGTTAGGCTATAACTAAAGTATATTTACCCTCTGCTTATGGTACGAGTCTTGGAATTTTGAATATTTGTCTAACATCCAAGACTTTCAGTATTTCCCTTCCCGTGCTTGAGATTTGTTTCTGATAATTGTGAAGATGTCAGATGAAAATTTAGAATCATTTTTCAAAGAGTATTTCAAAGTTATTTAAGAGATGGTATTTCCTTTTCATTTTTCACTGCTTCTCTGAAGAGGTCAAATTCAAGAGCACATGTAAGATAATTAATAGACACTTCAGCAACTGTTCACAATAGTGCACTAAAACAGGAAAAAAACTCTGAATTGAGTCCTTAAGCAATCTGCCTTTTCTTTTTGGTCTTTTTAAATAGATCTTAAATGTCCAGTGAACAAAAGCCCAGACGTTATGATGTGTGTGTGTGTGTGTGTGTGTGTGTATATATATATATATATATATATATATATATATATCTACATTGATAAGTCATTGGTACCTATCTTATGCCTACATTTTCAGCGGCAACTAACTAATCATAAATTGATATCAGGCGAGACTTTTTAATTGTTTAATTTCCTGCAGGTCTTAATAGCAACAACTGGAGAAAGGCTGTAGGTGGCGAAGATCAGTTTTATTTGTGTATGAAGCGCATGATCGTTAAAAGTGTGTCAATATATGACATTTTGTGTGTATAGAAATTGTCTTGCTAAATATATTAAGCCACACGCTGTGAGGATGTGCGAAAATGAGGAAATGGGTGTTAAGGATTAATGGAACCAGACACCGCCTAAGATGTAGATGTGAGAATTACTAGTATTTATTAATTAGTAATAATAAGATGTAGAAAATACTCTATCCATCCATTATTAATATTGTTTATGTTGGTTTGGAGTTGAAGTAAGCCATAGCATATCACAGAAAACTTCAACACAAGGCAGGGAGAACCATGAACAGAACGCCAGTCTCCCGAAGTGTAACTCCTCTTTCTCACTCTCACACAGATGAACGTCTGATGCTGTTCAGAGTACAGAGATTACCTAATAAGAATGCTTTTGAAAGTAAGAAGAAACTGAAAAGATGTAGGAAGTTCATGCAGACTCCACAAAAAACAGTACGTGGAGGTCAGGATCGGAATGGGTGCTACATATTGGAGGGGAAACCTTAGTGTCAGCAGCACTGAGTAATAGAGGGATGGAGAGACCATATGGTGTAAATAAAAGATAATTTTTTGTTATCGTTAGGATCTGATTAGATTTTTATTACTGATAGTATTCCAACAGGGTGTCCATGTAGGTAAACTGGAGATTAAAAGTGTAGCCTGATGTGTTTTGATAACAGGAGAGGAGTATATTTGTGGCTGCACAAAATGTTCCTGGCCTAACTTGTACTTCATTAACTTGCACAGTACCTGAACCTGTCTCTGAGGCAGCACAACTGAGTTAAATTCAGTGGAATGAGGAACTGATGAGATTGTTGAAAGGCAATGCAGCTTCACACACAGCTGTCTCACAAACTGAATAGAAGGATAAAGAGGAGAAATTATTAATTTACATTTTTCTGTGAGGTATTAATAAATCAGAATGTACTTGTTTGTTCAGCAGTGCTGTTGTGATTATTGGCTAGTATGAGTTAAGATCACAGGGTAAGAGTTTAAAGAAAGGGATGACATGACATTGCTCAGTGCATTATTAGCAAGTGGTTTCACAAAGGGTTGATATTTAACAACCCAAAATACTAGGGAGGTGGGGGTGGGAATCCTTCACCTGGGAATTTTAAGACTGTAGCATGAAAATTCTGCTACTAAATGTAGCTGATTTCTATCACAGTAGAGTTTCACTCTGTAATTAATGTCTTCATTTATTTATATTGCAGGTCACTGAGCTAGATCTGTGTAGTTTTGCGTTTTCAGCCACGACCCACTTGCAGTAAAATATAAAAGCAGTTAATACAAACTACGTAATAATGGAGTTAGTCTAGCTTTAACAAGAATCCACCCGTTTCAAAATTAGGAGGAAAGTATGCCAGTTATATTGTACTGCATTAAGACACCTGACTGTAACATCTTTCAAGGGTGCATAACAACTTTTGTTAACCTTGAACATTATAATCAGGTCTTGTGCAGCACCATAAATAGCAGTTACCACGGAACAAAGTTAGAAGCACTTCTACAGCTGTAAAACACTTAGTGCTGCTACTCAGACAGCTGAAAACATTGATGTCTTTTTTTCTGTGTGGCAACATGAAATATTTAACAGCTTTCAAGTCTATAAAACACTTTTTACTACATTTATTTTTTTCTCCAATATTTCAGGGGCAACTAAAGCTCCACATACGACAATTATTATAGCAATAACCCACGCCTGGGTGTGGGTAATGCTAAATTTACCCACGGTTGGCTTTGTTTGGTCCCGAGCTTCGCCCTCGGGACCAAACAAAGCCAACCGTGGGTAAATTTAGCATTACCCACACCCAGGCGTTATTGCTATTATACCATGACATTATTTAAGAAAAGAAACTGTTACTTTTCTTAAATAATGGCATAGTATAATGCCTGTTTACTGCCCTTCTGCAGATGTCTGGCATCGCGGCAGTTCTGATGTACTGCGGCGCCTCGCAGGTACATCAGAGTTGAGCAAAAACGGAGAAAGCAAGATCTCCGTTGCTTTTATCTCGCTATGTTAAATGAGTTTAACATGGCGAGACAGTTTAAAATAAGCAACGGACATCTCCGTTGCTTATTTTAAACTGTCTCGCCATGTTAAACTCATTTAACATAGCGAATATAAAAGCAACGGAGATCTTGCTTTCTCCGCTGCTTTAAACACTGCCTCGCTATGTTAAATGGGTTTAACATAGCGAGACAGTTTTAAAATAAGCAACGGACATCTCCGTTGCTTATTTTAAAACTGTCTCGCTATGTTAAACTCATTTAACATAGCGAGACATAAAAAGCAATGGAGATCTTGCTTTCTCCGTTGCTTTTTTAAACACTGCCTCGCTATGTTAAATGGGTTTAACATGGCGAGACAGCTTTAAAATAAGCAACGGAGATCTCCGTTGCTTATTTTAAAGCTGTCCATATGTTAAACCCATTTAACATAGCGAACAGTGTTTAAACGAGTTATACTAATGGGAAAAAGTCCGGGCGACCGGACCTTTTTCCATTAGTATAACTCGATTTACAACGGGCACGCTGGCCAATCAGCGTGCACGTTTTGGGGGGATTATGGTATAATATTGGGTTTCTTATATTGTAAGCTCATAACCAATTTACGTGCTCTCAACATTGATGAAAAAATTCACAAATGTATTGATATCTATGTCTCAAATATATAACATATTGGTTATGAGCAGATATCCAGTTATAATTGCCTGCATTGTATATATAGATAATTATTAACCGCCAAGGTGACTACCTTGTGCTCTTGTAACTGGTAAAGTGTAGACGATGGCTAATTGTTATAATAGAACACAAGAATACAAGGAGAGTAGTCAAAAATGGCAGCTCTCCTTCCTGTCTGTCTGTTTGTGTTGAAATGCTAAATCTTATAATCATTTCATAATCTTAACCCTGCTCACCCATTCCCATTTCCCTGCACATGTCCTACCCTAAGAGAAAAGAAATGTAATAGCTTTCCCTTTGTAGTAGTTTTCCTTAAAATCATTAACAGTTTTATTTTATGTCACTACAGTAATTCAGCATCGCTTTGTTTGTGCCGCTGTTTTCTTGGAAAATGTTATTTCATGTTCGGCATACAAGAATCCGCCAATCAAGTTACTCTGCAAGAAAAGAACCTACAGATGTTTTTAGAGGCCTTGTACAATGTGGGTTAGCATGGAAAGGCTGTAAAGGACCATGCCTGTTTCTCCAGTACTTATGGTGTTTGAATATAGATGAGTCAAATTAAAATATTGCTTTGAGATAGCAGAAAATATATTTTAATTACTTGTTGACATTAAATGTGACTAAGCTGCTGCATTTCACATTTGATTTTTGCTGATGAAAATGAAGCACATTTTTCCACTAGAGAAAGAAAAATGATATCCGCCTTGTCAGCTATTGATCTCTACAGAGCCTGTGAATCTAACCATAAATCAGTTTGCGCAGAGGTTTGAGCTTAATGTAGTAGAAAACATCAAGAATACTGTTTCACAGTTGATGGTTAAGCCTTTTAAATATTTAAACTGCGTATGTACAAAACAGAAGGCAGTATTTCTGCTGACATAATATGTGCTGTTAACTGCTGTGGGGGATATCCAAATTACATCAAATGCAGTGGATTTGCCTCCAGTACTTACCGGATGCATTTCAAGATCAGTCACTAGCAGGGCTGAAATACTTTGAATATATTTTCCCATAAACTCAATAGTGGTATATTATGAGCAGTGGAAAAGTACTTGGGTGTCAAGTATTCTTGTAATTTTAGCACATAATATTCTCTACTCCTGCTACACAAATAGAATTCTCCTGTGCTGGAAAGACATATTTGAATGCAGTTTAGATCAGCGTAGCAGCGTGCCCTAAATCTGCCCTCCATCTTAAAATGAAATAAAAGACAAAAAATAAATGGAAAAAGACCACTGCTTGACTTTTTGTAATTATCTTCTCCCTCCCTGTTTTACTATCACTAGATATGATTTTATCAACAAATCTCAGACCTGACTCATCGTGAATATCAGAACATTGAATGGCTCTACCCAAAAGCACAATTATGCAACAGCAGAAAATGCTGACCTTCAGAACCTTGACAACAACCTAAATACTCCGGTATAACCTAGAACACAAACCTACAAAACAAACACACAGTTTTTTTTTTGCATTGGGACAGGCCCCACAGTTGCACAGATATGTGGAAGGGAGCAATGTCCCAAAATGAACAAATTACTGCCACTGGGTACTGAAAAATCACACCAGCAATAATTTTCCATGTAAAACACTTTGTGTTTTGAGTGATCCTCTGTGCCTTCATATTTGCTCACTTGATCTGCCATACATTAAAGTAACCGCAAGTGCAATATAGTATGTCTAAACAAACCAAAATCATGCAATCAGCAACATCTCTTCCTCGTGTGGAATAGTCCACACAACAGTACTTACCACATATTGTTCAAGATGTATATACATTGTCCCTTTTGCATTCCGTTTTCAACCAAAGTCTGAACCTATGAAGCAAATGAAGACAGTCTTAATGCACTCTATATATATATATATATATATATATATATATATATATATATATATATATATATATAGATAGATAGAAAGATGTATATATATATATATATATATATATATATATATATATATATATATATATATATATATGTAGATAGAAAGATGTAGCTGTATATATTTTTTCCTGTTTATACTCATTGTGGTCCTTTACCTAGCTTAATACCCACCTTGACTGCAGGATGTGGTTTATTGTGGATAAAAGTGAGAGTTAAAATTGACCAAGTTTCTAATTTGTGTTTTCTGAAACTGGATAGTAAAAGATAATTCTGTATAGTTAGTAATATCCTTCAGGTTCTGTTTGCATCCTTTTTCCCAAAGTCAGAAATGCATCTTAAATGGATCAACAGTGGTTAAGAAAAATTCAGTATAATGGAGTAGCATAACTTGGAACAGGAGCAGAGCTTTGGGATATGTTATAAAGATTGAGTGTAAATGCATTTTGAAATTAAATTAGGGATAGAGAGGAGAAACAAAATGAAAGTAGGTTTAACTAATGGAAAAGCAATTCTTTTATTCAGTGGACATGTTGACATATGTACGGATGTACTGTGAAGATATAGTTGCAGGTAGGGTGGGCATTCATTGTGTGCTACTGAAGACTTAGAATTTTATTGCCTTTTCTTAATGTCACACGAACCCAAGACTAAATTAGATATCATTATCTAACATGAAGGCTCTGTAGACCATCATCGGAGTGACTCATCTTCAGCATCTTGTAACATTCCAGTATAATTAGTTGTATGGTATATGTCAGGCATTAAAAGTTATACCACTTTGTGGATACCTCCTTGAATACAGAAATACATAAATTAATGTAAATCTATTAATACTGCTGCTAAGGTTTTGTGTTCTCCAAGTGTTATTAGACTCTTACACATGATGTCATGACTGGCTATGTGTTTGCTTGCACTGTTTGAGGGGTCAAAAGAATGCTAAATCTTCTTTAGTCAAAAAGTGACCTTCTAATGTAATATTATGCCAGTAGAGCAGCCAGTTGAAATTCATGTGTTTAGCAAAGGTATACATTTTGCTAAAAATATCCAGCTTCGTTTAGTGAATTAGTTAGTTGAGGTACTATAGTGAGATACCAGCCAGCAAGTTGGATCTTGTATTCTGACACACTAAAAAGATTTATTTTCTGAGCATAACATTCCCCTTAATTACAATGACACACAGTTTCTAAAACTTATTTGGCTGTTGTTTTTCCTTTTAATTTTAGGTTTTGTATGCCACAGCCGTGTCTGATAAGGCAGCATTAGCCTTGTTAATGAAGTAAAATGTTTATGCATTTATCTCATAATGTATGCAGCCATCTTACATTAAAGTAGTATAGGTTTGGACAATTAAAAGTTATTGAGTCATTCTCCTCTTAAGGGAAGCACCTAGTATTAACCATATTAACTTTCTTATCCCAGGTATCGTAGAGAACCAGAGGTGAATTACAAATGTTTGAACAGCATTACAGCTTTGTAAAGAACCACTTAAGCAACTGAGGTTATTTTAATTTGGAGACATTTATATATGACTGGTCTAAGCATGCCCAGCCTTCACAGCTGCAATACCCAATTTGGAGGTAGGTTCCCTTAGCTGACCCCTAGAAACAGGTCACATTGGAGTAAGGGTCCCCTTCCCCTGCTAGCCTGCTGTACTTAAGATTATTTCAAATAGTTGTCAGGAATATGAGGGGAGGGGATGTCAAATTATTAAAGTCTTTACTTCACAGATATAGAGTACAGGGGTTTGATTCTGACCTTTGGTTATTGGCTAGGCTTGGAATATTATGCGGACTGGTAGCCTAGTATTCATCTTTGAGCCTGTATGTTATTACTGTGCATTAAAACAAAACAGTAATTGTATTTATTAGCTAACATTTTTTCAAAAATGTGATAAAACAGAAGTAGACTACCAAAATAATACAATATTTGTATTAGTTTATATTTTGCCTAAAATGTGTTAAAACAGATGTAGACTTTTAACCTATGTAGGTAAGTTAAGTACTCCTCACACACCACCATCCTTGGAAGGTTCTGCTGGCCAAGCAGACCATGTTATTTTGAAAGTAACTCATTGGAAACATGAAGCCTTAGAAAATCTTCTAACTTATCACAGTCACCAAAGTCCTTAGACATCAGGGTGTACAAAACAACTTAACGGGGACAAGGTTGGTGTTAGCATTTTGGGGGGTCCCCGCAGATGTCAAGTTGGGGGGCCCCCTGGGCACTTCCAGTCTACGTATCACCCTGTCACTGCCATCCTTCTTAAGCAAACTTTTAGTTCATGCTGAAAACTTAGTGCACATTGATTGACTTTAGCTACAGTACATTTCAATAGGCATGTATACCACACTATGTTGACCCTCCTCAAACATGGACATTTACAGTTACTGGCATTTAATTACAACAAAAATACATTGCAGCAAGTCTATGTACATGCCTAGACTTAAGTGAAATGGTGCCCTAGGCCTACTCTTTCAGCCACGCCCCAACACACACTCACACATATATTCCCCCAGTCTTCTGCTGTTTTCCTCCCATCTGGGGCTCCCTGTATCATGCACATTACATTTTTCTTCATTTTCTCACCTTTTTCCTTACTCTTCAGCTTTTTCAAGAACCCATAATTTCCTATATGCTCTGAAGTGCATTTTAAAGTTTTTTTTTTTTACACACAACCTTTCCATCCAATGATGGCTTGAATAGAATTTAAGATTGAGGAAAGAAATTGTGTTGCTGTTCAGCTTTAGTTTTCCTTGCATCCTTTCAACACACCTTTCCTGAACAAAAGAGCACAGTAATAAACATTTAGGAAATAACGCAACTAAGCCAGGGCACAGGAAGCCATACAGTTATAGATGTTCTGGGATGTATTATAGAGCATTTTCCCAGCCTTTTAATCCAATGGTGACCTTAAAAAAAAAAAACATAAGTAAGAAAAGAATTTCAGTGTTATTTTTTTTTTCTTTCAAAGGAAACCATAAGATGTCCCCAAGGCTTAATGTTCAAAGATGACAAAATAGTAGCTCACAATAAACTAACATGCCAGTTGTTGTTTGGATACATAGGTCCTGTCTGGAAACTTACAAACCTCGCTAACCCCCCAGAAAAGACTACCTCTGTATCCCTCTGGTATTAGACCTGGATGAAAGCAGAGGTTCAAATTGCCACAGTCAGGTATTTCAACTGATGGCTGATGTACATGCACATAGCATGCCTCCTCACCTCTAGAAAAAGGCAGCCACCTGTATAAGTTCCTGAAGTGTGATGTTGAGGAAGGTGAAAAAAATAATAATTACAGTAATGTATTCTACTTTTTTGCTCCTGGACAATACACTGCTAGGCCCTACACAAGCTATAATAATCTTTGTTCACCCCTGAGGTCTGTGAGAACAGTAAAAGAAACTATGATCACACTGTCCTGAGCCCAAACACAAGCTGTAATGACCTCATGCACACCTCTAAGGTTTGACTGTGATGAAAGTTAAAGAAGTAATAGCCACACGATCCCCCCCCCCCTGCCACACACACACACACACACACACACACATATAACCTACAGTGGCTTTCTGTACACACACACGTGAACTGGGGCTGGTATTAGAATGGATGCAATTGAGAACAGAGGCTGTTAACAGCCTTATCCTAACAGGGCAATATCACAGCATGTTCAAGTTAAAGACTGTAATCATAAAATTAATACATTTTTCTCCTCATTTATCCCCAACCAGCAACAACTTTTGTGGGGCCTCCAAAAAGTCAAAGATGATTAAGGGAGCCCCTGTATCCAGTTATATAGACTGGGGAGTGAGGGCCCCCACACTCTTAGAAGATCTAAGTGTCTGAATGTTCTGTGATGTATTTTATGCCTTAATTTTGAAATATAATTACTGGTTAGCTACATTTTTTACTGATACCCAGAAGAATAATGTGTGTGTCCTGGCCATTATTGGGTCTGTGCACAGATAAAAATCACAGATACTTTGTGTATACACACACACACACACACACACACACACACACACACACACACACACACACACACACACACACACACACACACACACACGCACACACACGCACACACACACACACACACACACGCATAAGCCATGATAATGCTAGTTTTGTACTTATTTTAGTAAATAACAATACACTGTGTAACACTAGTACCAGCACACCAAATCAGTGACTGCCATTTAGCAGGCATCAAATAGCAGCAGGGGTAAGTCACTTTTATTTACCTCCGTGAGGAGTAAAGCAAACCTGTCTGTCACTGTCCCTGATTTTACAGACCTTCCCTGATTTTGTTCATAATTTTGCTCTGTCCTTCATAAAAAGTTTGATTGGCTTGCAACTTATTCATGATTGCAATCAATAAATCCAGACATCATAGTTTTATACTTATTGCCAAAAATGCATGTTAATGCAAAAGGTAAGGTGTTATTCTATTAACTTTTTAATTGAATTAGGTTAATATTTAAAACGTGTTCCCAATTTTGAGCCTTTACTCTGCTATTATTGGTATTACACTGAATTCTTGAGCAAAAGAGTTTTTGTAAATTATTATATGCATAATTTGCATAAATTTGGCAGTATCACAAAGCAGAAGTATACTAACTCCTCCTGTCATACTTCATTGGAAAGCTCTTGAACAGGAGACAATTCCCTCACTGATATCTTATATCTGTCTCGTACATATACGGAATACAACCTTTTGTATGACCATAATACTAGTATTTTCTGGAAATGTACATTTTTCTTTCATTAATCTACAATGTAAAATCAACATATGCAGACAGACTTTTGATACCAACACTAGTTGTATAGCCTATTGTTTGCCAAAAAATATCATATTTTGCATTTGCTTTGACTACTAACTTTATCACATTTAAACTGAATTTCTGTTTTATAAATGTCTGGATTTTGCAAGGTATGACATGGTCTTTATTTGCAGGTCAGGAGTGTACTTGCTTTTTATTTGCATTGTGGGTTCCACTGCATTGTTTCTACATTGAACAGTAGTTAGCAGTAAATGTAGCAAAGTAATATCACCCAACCAATCTGTATATCCTAGTACCACAGAGAAGAAAGGTCATTGATACATTTTGTAGGATTTGAGATCAGCAGATTTTTGCTTCCATCATTTCCCTTCCTTCTCTGCTTCAAGTCAACAGGTATGTTTCATTTTCACCGGTTTCCTTTAGAAAGAAGGAGCACTACTTGCAGTACTTCTGTAAGGGTGGGACTTTTGTAGGTCTAAGTAGGTGAATTTAGGAGAGAAGCATTCTGCTTTTGTTTCCTTCAACATTGACATTTGCAGATGTGCTACTTGAATGATTTAGTATGCACATTTTTCATCATAAGATTGATTCACTTTTCCTCTAGGTTGGTCATTCAGAGTTCAAGATGGTAAAACCATGTTTTCCAAGTACTTTATAAGCACATTGCATGATTTGTATACTTAAGCAGAGTTAAACTCCCAACCTGGAAGTGTGACCAGAATATGACAGCTGTGATCCATTTCTTCTTGTTCCCAGTGGAAGCTAATGTGATATGATTAATGGCATGGCTTGAGTGTCTTGTGTGATGCAGTATTACTATTCAAATGACTGCATCCCACTGCAAGCAGAAGGCCCGCAATTTATAGGGTTAGAACAACAAGTGGGGGGATGATCACTCATCATGTATGACAGAGCTCAGGACAGGCGTTCCTCCTACTTCACTTTAGAAAATAGATGCTTCTCTCCTGTTGTGGCTTTGAGGAGCACTGAAATAAGAATACTGTGATTAAAAATCACCGCTGAACTGAGAGTTTAGACATATGTTTACAAAACGAGTCCTGATTTGAAGGAGTTTCTCAGTTTATTTAAAATTCCTTGTCTCTGGTATCAGATAATTTTCCTTTCATTGTGCAGTTCCACTCTGCTATACTTAATGCATAGTAATATTAGCCAAAATAACAACAGAAGTCGATTATTGCCCTTTGCTATGGTAAAACATTTGTTAGAAGTGAAGAAATAGATGATGATGTAATTCCTAGTAGTCAGTTTCTGTCTAAATTTAAAAATGGCCACCCATTGCCTTTACTCATCAAATTAACAAAGATATCTGACCGAAATGATGAATGTGTTTACAAGTATTACTTAGAATGCAGCCTTCCCTGCTGTATATACCTTATACATTACAAAGTGCTATTTATACGAGACACATTGCCACTTCTCATATAAAACAGGCCATCATACATATCCTAGTACCTACATAACTAGTGTAAATACAGCTATTTATTTTTCTTCATACATTATGAACATGTGCAGTCCACATAGTATTTGAAGACTGGACAATAGCATTAGATGAAAAATACCTTTAACGTTAAACAGAATGCAGGCAATATGAAACCTGAAGGACCTTCCCATAGACTTTACCAAAGTACATCTCTGTGCTTAGTGCCATTACATCGTAAGTGCACCGTAGTGGTATACAATTAGAGTCAAACACTAACTGCTTTACTAAAGAGTACTTAATTTGAAGAGGAGAGTCAGCTGGATTGTTGGCCAGCACCACCACTAAATCAGGGGTGTAGCCAGTGAATTTATTTATTTACTTATTTTGTACTCACAGATGCTTATTGCTAAACCCCCTAATCTACCTGGCATTTAAAAATGGTCATATCACTCAAGTTGCTGCCCCCCCCCCCACAAACTTAATGTGTGTAACATTTTTAATTGCTCAGTCAAAAACTATTAGAGGTATTGTTTAAAATCCTGTCTGTAAGCAAGTACATGTTTTTAAGGCATTAATCTAGATGGTTGTAGGCATAGTATGGCTTGATAAAGCCTCAGTGTTTCTAAAATGTTCAGAAAAATATGTACTCTTAGAGCGTCTTCTGTGTGGCAACATGCGTGTTCCTTCGTTGAAGGTTGTGCATTAGGCCCGGCAAGCCAGCACGTCAAAATCTACTGCCAATCATTAACGGACTGGAGTTCCACTGTGGCGACCTCTAACCGGGAAAAGCCGAAAGAAACATTCAGAGTGCAAAGAATATTCCTGGCTACACCCCTGCACAAAATGATTGCACTCCTGCTGCTTTGTTTTAAAAAATACAGACCACAAAGCACCAAATGATACCATGCATAACATGAAAAAATGCATTATCACTTTAAAGATAGAGAGCGTAAGAATCACATTGACTCACCAAATGGCTTTCACTTAAGTACTATTCTGTCTGAAAAAAAATACTTTCACAATCATAAAAGCATTTTCTTTTTTGCAAGGAGCAGCTCCCCTGAACCCCACCATGTGATCGGAGACCCAGACCCCCAGACATATATATCAACTCTGAGATTGTACAACACCGGGGAAAATGCATCCTCAAAGATTGCCACAGCAGCTTGAGGAACAACAAAAGCTATCTGTATACTGAAAGGTTCCCAAAACTGTCATACTGCAGATTTTGTTAGCTGGTTGCATGGCATTATCAGTGGACAAGAAAACATCTGTTAATGTCATAATAACTGATTACTTGATAATGGTGTAATTTTATGCAGGCTGGATCATGCCAAATCACTTTCGTCTAGAATCAGTAGTGTGAGACTAGAGACTGCACTGTACTGACATTTAGTCATCGGTAGAGGTATAGTAACTTAAGCAGTTGCATGCATATGACTTAATGATGCAAGAGATTAAAGACCAGGCTAGTTGAAAAGGAGTAGGAAAAACTTGTTTTTTTAATGAAATGATATTGTATTTCATTATTTTACATAAAAACATACAAAGTGATGTCAAATAACTACTTGAGCCCAACCAGCCTACCCAGCACCCGCTCCATTCCATGAGAACATTGCCTTTGTAGCCTTAATGGTCTTTGACCTACATCTCCTCTTCCATAATAATTTGGAGCTGTGACATGCCAACTTGAAAAGTCTTTCCACTGATTAATCCACAAACGTCTGTGGGAGACACTTCCATTCATTCCCAAGCTGGTCAAACAAAACATATTTTAACAAATGTTCATGATTCAGTCTACTTCCATTCTCAAACTGTGACCCTTGTTTTTATGCAGTTAGATTTCCTTCCATGTTCACTGTTACAGTGTTGTTAACTGATGGAATATCCTGCCAAGGATATTTATATTTCCAGCCATCATACCAGTGCTTGGACACTCTCCCCTTACCCCGTATCTCCAATATTTGACCTCAGCCCAATGGATGCATAGGTGCATAAATGATGTATGCACACAAACTACCTCAGAACTTTCTTGCCATGAGCCAAGTCCTGACTTGTCATTTCAGCTTTGATTTGCCAGCTGTATGATTTGTGACTTTTCCATTTAGCAGATAATTACCATGTCGGGGAGTCTCCCTCTTCTATTTTTTTTGTAGTTCATCAGTTTTGTATATGCCATCAGACAGCAGGAAATGTGATTGTGGGAGACAAATTCCTCATACAGATCACCATGCCAAATGTTTGTTTTCTCTGAGTGCTGAACACGATTTTAGGGATTACTCTGTCAGGCATTTGTGACTAAGACTTTGTGTAGTCATCTTGTCTTCTTTAAAAATTTTTGTAGAGAACAAGAAAATTAAAACCTTTGCCTAGGGTAAGATGGCACAGCCAATATCCCTTTGAGCCCGAAGTAGTAGTAGTTAGAAAAACTAAAATTGGTGACTTCTTTTGTGGAGTCAGACCCAGACATCTTTGTCATGTTTCTTGACGAGATCTTGGACTGTCTAGCTGCTTCTTCTATCGTTGCTGCTCTATCATGACCTGATTAGAGGCCAATATGCTGCAGCCATCTTGCATGCCCACTATGTCCAACCAGTTGTCCTTTTTGCCAAGAACTGGGAATCATGTCTTGTTATATTGGAGGGACGAGACTGCATACCTCGATTCATAGAGACGTTGTTCCCAGTTCTTTGAAGTTTGCCAGGACATCCTTGTGTAGTAAAGTCAGACTTTTGATGTTAGAAGAAACAGAAGATTAGACATATGGTCTGTCTTCAGCAGGAGTGGCAGGATTCTGCTCTCGGACTTTTAAAGACTATTACTGTTTCTGCTGAAAAGCCTTCCACGCTCCTGTCTTCTTGTAATGGATAAAGATAGCAGAACCATTGATAGATATGTCCAAAAAAACTGTATACTTCTGCCACTTTAGCCTTTGGAGCTGTTGATTACTAGAGACATATGTTCAGGTACCTGTTGTGTATTCTGAGTAACCTAGTTAAGGTGTTCCCTGAGTTTGATGATTCAGAAGCTAAGTATTCTGCACTTTTTGTTCTTAACTCTGCTTCCCAGTTGGATACACATTCTCTTAAGTATAGTTCATAGGTTCATACTAGGCTGTCTGCCCTAGGGCATTTATAAGCCTAGCCAGAGTGTGTTTGGCTTTCGCCACCCATTTTAAATTAATTTTGCTATGCCCTTTTTAGAGGTTAGTATACTGTGCCTCTGTCTAACAGTGACACAGAAGTGATACCCGGGGTAAACCTACAATCCCCCATCCACTCATCAAGATTCCTGTTGAAGAGAGTCAATGAGGGACTCTGCCTAACCTGGACTGGGATTTTATTCCAGAGTGAAGGGAGCCTCTGGGTTATGAATCTGTCCCTCCAGCATGTCCTATTTATTTCAGTGCTGAGGTTCAAGTCTCTCGAGCGCGTAGCTCAATGAGATTTGGATTTTCTGAGGTGCAGCATGTCCATTAATTCATGGCTTTATACGTCAGGCACAGATTGCCTCTGAGCAGGCAGTATGCCACTGAGTAGAGCTGGAGTTTCTTTAACCGGGCAGCATATGGCATCTGTTTGAGCCCTTTAATCCTCTTGGTGAGGTACTTTTCGGGTCTTTCCAGTTGCTGCAGGTGTCTGGTAAGGTACATCCCAAAAGGGGCATTGTACTCAATTATGGGCCTGATGAGGGATGAGTAAAGAGGCACGATGACCTCCCCTGATCTAGATGTGAATCCCTTCATGATTAGGTGGGCTATATAAAATGTTTTTCTAACCACTTTGGCCACGTGGTTGTCAAATTGCTATCAACTTGGGTCTCCAGGTCACCAATTACTTCTTCTGTACTTAATGGATTACCACCATTACCAGTTATGATGATGTAGATGCCTCTTCTAAAGCTGCATCCACTGGTTCAGTTTTTCATAGATTTGCATGGCTTAGATTTCATCTTTGGCCGTAGGAAGTCATGGCCAAGTTGCTTGACTCACATTTCAATGGGCAGCATTTTTTTGTTTCTTTGGCTACAGATCGTGTCAAAATTTTGCAGGAGCTAAAACAAATCTATCATTCTCTTGTTCCTAAGTTTCAGAGAAATTATTCATCTAAAGCTGGTCATTTTCTTCTTAAGGATCTAAAGAGAAAGAGACCTCCTAGAAGGCAGTTTCAGGAAAAGTTTCAACAGATTTCCAGAGGTTCTGAGCCTTTCTTTCCAGACAAATTACTTGCCTTGTTACTATATGCCTCCTCTTCCCAATTCATCCCACCTCAGCCCGTGTCTGGTTCCTTAGTTTCAAAAACTTTCCCCTCACTTTGCCAGCTTGGAGACCTATTTTGGATCTTTCCATACTCAACATTTTCCTAAAGGTCCCTAGTTTCAAGATGTTAACTGTTCAGTCCTTACTTCCAATGATTCTTCCACGTTAACTTTGGATTTAAAGGACACATCATTATACTCCTGTTCATCCAAAGTACAGAACATTCTTATGTTTTTGTGTGTCATATCGCTTTTAGTTTTTCTGCTTTACCCTTTGGTCTTTCTGCTGCCCCAAAGGTAATTACAAAGTGCCTAGCTCGTGTCATTGTTTTCTACAGGCTTTGAGCTGTTCAAATGTTTCCTTATCTAGATGATGTCCTCATTCATGCTCCTACCAAAGAGCTTCTTCTGCAAATTTGCAATTTGTGATGGGTTTTCTGACCAGGCTAAGATTCACACCAAACCTGAAGACGCCTTGATTAATTCTGTCTCAAGATTGGATTTTCCTGGTTTGCAGAATCAACACATTGCCAACGACAGTCTGTCTTCCAGAAGACTATGTAATTTCCCCAGTAATTTACTTTCAGAATCTTCTTTCTTTGTATATGACCACTACAAGACAGATCCTCTGAGCTCTAGGCTACAAGGCATCAATGATTTATTTTGCCAGACTCCATATGAAAAAGATACAGGTGAATTTGAAGTCTGTTTAGACTCAGTGTTGTTATCCATTAATCTTCCAAATTCCTCTCCCACCCTTCATCAGGAAGGAACATTCATGTTGGGTCACAGGTGCTTCAGATGTGGAGTGGGGTGCTCACTCTAGGGACATCAGGGTCCAGGGATTATAATCTCCCAAGGAAAGAAAGTACCACTTCAATATAAATGAGACAAAGACACTTATTTTAGCTCTTCAGTTTCAACATTATGTCTGTACCCCAGATCCTCTTCATATCTTCGCAGACAACATGACAGTTAGTTATATGGTGTTAGGGGGCAACAGGCCTTACCTCCACTACAGCTTGGCTTTGATAGCTTGGGAAATTAGAGTTCAACATAATTTTTCTCCAGCTCTGTATATACTTTCACACAGTGGTAGGCCTTTTGAGCAGATCTAGAGCATTCCCTCACGAATATATATTAAATAGAGAGATCTTTGTGGACATTGTACATCAGTGAGATACTCCACAGACAGATTTCCTTGCCTCTATACACAACAACCAGCTCAGGCTGTTTTGTTCACGACTACCATGCCCTCAGGTATGGAGCACAGACACCATAATATTTCCTTGGAAAAGAAGGTTCCTTTATGCTTTCACTCCTCGTCTTTTGATTCCAAAAGTCCTTCTGAAGATCAAGAAGGACAAACCAAAAATTTTGGTGAGTCCCTTTTAGCCCAGGCAGCATTGATTTCCCTTTCTGTTTCATCTGGCCGGGGGCAGTTATCACAGGTTACCTCCTAAGATGTACTTACTTGCACAGATCCACCAATCTTTGGACTTTGAATTTGATTCTGACTGCTAAAATTTTCATTCCTTTTAGGCACCAGTTTTCTGGGGACATGCTTAAGGTTTTACAGGAGGCTAGAAAATCAAATACTAGGAAATCTCATCTCCATATGGAAAAGATTTTGGCTTTGTTGGTAAAGACAGAATCAAGACCCTTATCAGATGGGCATTCTTAATATTCTGGCTTATTTATATAAGCTGCTCAGTGCTGGGCTAGTATTGTCTTAATTTTACAAATGGTGGTGGCTTCTGTTGTTTTAAACATTCACTATGTGTGTAATTCTGTTATGAATGATCAAAATGATCAAAAGACACCAACAAAAAAAATCCAAACGCTTATCATTGTAAACAGCCTTTGCACTAAATGTGCAAAAGACTTCAAAATGAAAGCAATTTCCTTTTGCTATCTTTAAACCATAACTCTTTTGTAACACTAAGCTCTATTTTGTATGGACAGTGGTAGTGCTTTGTAAAGGTGTTTTTTCTAAGGTACAATATAGGGATAGGGTTTAGGAGCAGGGGTAGGGTTTGGTTTCATAGGCATTACTAACTTTGTGGGGGAGGGGTGAAGTGCCCTACTTACCCAAATCATGTACCTTACCATAGAAAAACTATTTCTGTAACACTGCTGCACAGAATAGTTAGGATATGCATTACACACACACACCATTAAATCTTTCTTCTAACCTGCCAACACACATACACTAAATCTACCCCTTTATCTGTAACACTACAATGCTAACATTCACATATACATGTACTGTATACACTCTCACCCTTAATACAACCACACTTACCTCTTTTGGCAACGCAGACATTAACCAATTTGAACATTCGGCAAAATGAACTTCACTGCAGTTTCTAAAACAAATGCATATTCAATGACATATAGGGGAAATGTACTGTACATATGTAGCATATCGTTATTCAGTGACTAGAGAACCCATCACCACACATGTCATTACTGGGAAATAATCACTTGCACAAAACATTGACCCGAGACCTACTGCTACTGACCTCATCATCATCACCAGCATCAACCCTCTTTTCTACAAGATGTCGGGGTGTCATGTCAATTGTTGCCATCTCTCTCTATTCAGTGCCACTCTCTTGCCTTCTTCAACATTCATGTCTGACTGATACAGATCTTCTCTCACACAATCCATCCATTACTTTGCTGGACATCTTTGTTTTGCCTTGGCTTTTTCCTGTCTGTCCAAAATCATCTTCACCAGATTGTCTTCTGTTCTTCTGCATATCTGCTTGAATCAACATAGTCTGTTCTCTTTAACCTTTTCCACAGTTGGAGCTGCTTTGGCTTCTACTCTTATGTCCTCATATCTTCATCTGACCCATAGTATTCACCCTACCCACCTGTCTGAGGCACTTCATCTCCATCACCTCTAGCTTCCTCAACTGCTCTGCCTTTACTGCCCAGGTTTCTGTACCATAAGGTAGTATTGGTCATACCACTGTTTTGTACACTTTACTTTTTGGCTTCTTTGGCATTCCTCTGTTATATACCACACCTGACACTACGCCAGTTGGCAGCAGGCCCTCTCATTCTAGCTTTGATCTCCTCATTCAGGCTTCCATTCTCCTCAACCACCCCTCCCTGATACTTGAAACTGTTAACATGTTTCACTATTTTCTCTTCTATGTCAATTCTCAGCTTCTTCTGAACTCCACTGTTTGCTGGCATTACAGTTGTTTCATCTGTACTCAGTTTCATCCTATCTGCCTTCAGATTTGTATTCCATTCACCTATCTTTTGCTAAAGATCTTGCTCAGTCTGCCTATAATGCCATATCACCTGCATACAGAAACTTTGTTGATCTTTCCCCCTCTGACCTGTTTGCTAATGTAGTCCATTACCAGTATAAACAGCAGTGAGCTCAAACAGCTGAACCCAGGTGCACACCCTTTCCCAGTGGGAACCCGTCTAAGAGACAGAACCACATTCATACTTGAGTCACTAGCTTCTTCTACAAAGCTTACTCTAATTCTGCCAATGTTTCTGAGACCCCGACCCACCTTAGGACTGCCCAAATTAGCTTTCTTGGGACCTTGCCTCATGCTTTTTCCAAGTCTAGTAATGCCCAGACACTTTCCTCATCTCTAGCTTCTTCTCAGCTATCTTTCTCACTGCAAACATCAGGTCAGTTGTGCTGCATCCTGATCTGAATCCAAACTGCTTATCTTCCATCTTATTTTGTACTTCTGTGTGTACTCATTCATCAGCCACCCTCTCCAGAGCTTTCTTGTAATGTGACAGGAATTTGATACCTCTCTGCTGCCCACAGTTGTGGATGTCCCCTTTGTTCTTGAACACTGGCACTACTATGCTTATTCTGTAGTCATGTGGGATACTCCTTTCTCTGCACACTGCTATGAGTATCCACAGGTGCCATTTCTCCCCCGTCTAACCCAGCAGCTTTATCATATCTGGTGTGACCTCATCTGAGCCTGCTGTTTTCCTTGACTTCATTTTCCTTAATGCTGTTCTTCTATGGTGGGCTGTTCCTCTTCTCTCATCCCAGACTGTGTCTGGGACAGTACAACTTTACTGAAGTTTTCTGCATTCAGAAGCTGCTGGACATACTCCTTTCCATCTGCCTTTGATGTCCTGTGGTCTGGTGACCAGGTTGTTGTTGGCATTCCTTATGAAGGGTGTCTAACTATCTTCGTTATCTTTCTATCTTTGCCTTGCAACCTGATGTAGTTTATTTGTGCCATCTAGTGACTTCTTTCCAGAAGGTGATAGAGTGCCTCTGACACCTTGTTCTTTACTATTACAACTGCTTTCTTAGCGTCTTTGTTAGCCAACCAGTATTCCTCCATAGCCTGGTCCATCTTTTCCTTTTTCCTGCATGCCTTCTTTCTTTTGATGACTTCCTGGACTTCTGCATTCCACCACAGCTTTCCTTATGACTCGGCCCCATATCTGTTTTGTAGTCCTTATATATGCTGTTTTGAGATGCTACCATTATTCTTCAACTCCACCTATTTCCTCTTCTTCTTAAGGTGCTAGAGCCCTGAGTAATTTATTGAACTGTTCTGCTTTCTCTCCAGTCAACTTCCAGGTCTTCATCCTGGTCTCTGTTGACTTTAGACTCTTCTCTGACCACTGCTTGTAACTGATCATTGCATCAATTGGTTTATGCTGTTGGCTGAGTGTTTCACTGGGGATGACTTTACAATCACTGATTCTATTCCAGTGCCCTTTTCTTACTAAGAGGAAGTCTACCCAAGTTGCATATTGACCACTCTTGTATGTGATCTTGTGACTGTCTCTCTTTGTGAACCATGTGTTGGTTACTATCAAGCCATTTGCCGGACAGAAGTCTAAAATGTCCTCTCCTCCTTTATTCCTGTTGCCCCACCCATGTAGACCTAGTCAGTCCTCATATCCTGCCCTGTTTGTTCCGATATGTGCATTTGGGTCACCCATTATCAACACCAATTCCTGTTATCCTTCCTTATCTGGTAGTTCCTGCAACTACTGTCTGAATGCACAGTTTTCCTCATTATCCCAACCCTGCTGTGGGACATAGGCTGTGATTATCAACACTGCCCTATTGGTATGCTGGAGTCTGATTGCCATGAGTCTGTCAGTGATTCATGACATCCCCCACTGTCGTCTGAAGCTTCTTCCTCACCAAAATTACCACACCATTTCTAGCCTGTCCACCTCCTGAGTAGTAAACTCTGGATCCCAAGCCAAGTGGCTTTGCTACACAGGTTTGTGCATATACTGCAAAGGACATTAAGTTGTATAATAAAACCCAATAGAAGTCTATTGTCAGTAAAGAAACCACAGAAATCTAACACAGACAGCACTACTACCATGCAACAAACCAGTAACATCACCAGTGTCATACAAATTTACAAGCACAGTCTGCATGCCTACAAAAAAAAACCCCAGAAAACAAAGCTTCCATCCAAGCCAGCAATGTATCCTATGATAAACAAATATCTCATTGCTTCTGGAGACCCTTGCACCTTCTAACTTTTATATCCTACCACCATAGTTGCACAACGATAACCAATTAAAAATCCCACATGCACACACATGTAAACATATATTGTAGTTGTCAACGATAAGTGAGTTGATTATAACAGATATTGGTTTCTTCTGCCTTACCAGTCAACAAACTACAGCTAAACTAATTATACATATACATACATATATAGTTATATATAATGTATGTGTGTACATGTATATGTCCTTCCATATCACTGTTGCAGTATTCTTTACTGAAGGGATCTCCTGCCATTGATAGCTGAACATGTGGCCAGTGTACCACAGCGTTTAGTATTTATAGGTGTTGTACGTCACATGTATGCTCCCTAACAAGGTTATAAGGCATAAAGGTGATGTATGCGTACACACGTTCAGAACTTCTTTGACTCCAGTCCAAATGTCATCATTGAATGTCAGTCTGAATGATCTTCTGCTGTGCTGGTTTCCAAGCAGCGTTTCAGATAACTGCCTCGTTGGGGTTTCTTCTTAGCTTTCTTTTTCTTTAGTGGTGTTGAGTTCATGTTTCCTAGAAAGGGAAAATGTCAGTGTGGGAGGTAGATTCTCCATAAAGACCATCATGACCAGTGTCTTTTCTGTTTGGGTACTTCGCATGACCATATGCAGTGCTGTATCTGCCAGGTTTTTCTTCCTAAGACCATATGTAGTCTCTTCTCTTTATCTATTTTCCTTGAAAACCAGCGACTTAAGCTTTTGGCTGAGGGTGCTATGGCAGAATCATCCTGTCCTGAAGGTCAGCTGTCTACAAAGAAAAAGGCCAAAAAACTTTGGTCTGATATGGCTGCTGTCCAGCCTCCCTTGGGCATCTCCCTCAAGTCTAGTGAAAGCCCAGAGGATTGAACAGTGTTTGCTTCAGATTCCTCTGCCACAACCCCGTCAGAGGCTGGTGTGGATCTGATTTCACTTACATCCTCAGAGGCTTTACAGACGTCTGCTCCTGATGTTGAGTGGGATCCTCGGCTGAATATATCTGAAGGAGTTAGAGACATTCCGCAGATCTTAGGGAGGAGATTCCTACTATGGTTATTGAATTTTACCAGGGATCTGACCGTCTGAGGGTATTTCACATGGATGTCCCAAAGAAAAATAAATAATAAACCTAGCTAGCATGTTTCCCCTGTAGTTAAGGATCCCCAACATGAATTGCAGGATTTTACTCAGGGGAGATTTTTTAATGCTTTAATGGCTTTAAAGCCTCCTCAAGGGTAGTCTGTGCTTTCCCCTTCCTGGTCTTCCACTCCTTTTAATAGACTGAGGGACCTGGATTCTTTGGATGAGGATCTGGATTCAATGGAAGAATCCCTGGCTTATTCTTCTCAAGTTCCTTCTCCCTTGTACTGCGGTTTAGAGGAAGAGGATTTTATTAGTCCAGATTCCCCTCTGGATGAACTCACTGTTAGGGATAGTATTGCTAATATGATGGAATTTTTTGTGGGATTGTTCTTAAGTGTCTGACATTCAGAAAACTTATTATGAGCTCCTTCAGTTGGAGTCTCCTAAGCCATCACCTGTTCTGGCTGCCCTTCTGGATACATTTTCATCAGTTTCTCAGCCCCCTGCACCCAAGAAACCTGATAGATTTTGCAAAGTACCCCTCTGCTGACCCTCCTGGAGTGTCTGCCTCTTTTGAAAACCCTCCAAGATATTGCTTTCTACCAAGTTGCTCCCTTCAGATAAGGATAGTAGGGCTATGGAGAGGCTGGGCAAAAAGGTATACACTGCAGACACATTATCCTTTCGTGCCATCAGTTACCAGATTGATATGACCAGGTATGTTTTGATCCTCCTTTCTCAGGCTTTCAAAATAGTTTCTGACTTTCCCGATTCTGAGAGGAAGGTTTATGCCCTTTCCCTATTGGGCTGTACTTCCCAAGTTGCTTGCCTTCCTCTCAAATGCATCTATGATGCCTCCTCCAGGGCTGCTGCCTTTGGTTCTTTTATGAGGTGTTACTCTTGGCATCGTCTTCAGGCTTTGCCTGATGACATTAAGGCCAAACTATTGGATGTTCCTTTGAATAATAATATTATAATAATAATCTTTTTGATGCTGCTGCTGAACTTTTCAAGTCAATCCAGGATAAGGGTAAAGCCTTGCAGGAGTTGAAACATATTTTTGCTTGTCCTATCCTGAAGTTTCAGAGGAATTGTCCTTGCAAATTGGCTTTTGTTCTTAGGTAGTCTCGCCCTACACCTGAGGGCAAAAAAGGTTCTAGACATGTGTGTCCTGCTAAGTCTGCTCAGACCCCTGCCTCCCAGAAACCTGCTTTTCAGGACAAGCCAGGTTCCATTTGACAGTTTGTTTTTTTCCCTAAGTTAGATTTCCTTATCCCTCCATCTTTCCCTGTCTCTTACAAATTGATTAAGGATTATAGTACACTCTTGGGTTCTAGCCATTATCCGCCAGGGAGAATTTATGCTTTAGAAATCCCCTCCTCTCCTTTTGGGCATTATTCAATCTTCCCAGAACAAAAACTTTCCCCAGAAGTGCTCCATTCTCTTTTGGTTTAGGACACCATTCAAGTTGCACCTTCTACCCAGGTAGGGAGGGTTTTTATTCCAGAATGTTTTTAGTTCCCCGAAAAAGGAGGGCACTTGAAGACTAATTATTGATCTTTCCTGGTTCAACACTTTTCTCAAGATCCCTTCCTTTTGAATGTTTTCTCTTCATGCTTTATTTCCCCTTCTTCTACCCCAGGCCTTTCTGGTCTCTCTGGATCTCAAAGATGCCTACCTTCATATCCCCATCCATCCCTTTTTCAGGAAAGTTTTACTTTTCTCTGTTTCTTCCTTGCATTTTCAGTTCTCTGCTTTGCCCTTTTGCCTCTATACTGCCCCAAGGGTATTCACTAAATGCCGTGCTTTTGTCGTTGCCTTTTGCAGGATGAGAGGAGTTCAGATTTTTCTGGACAATCTGCTCATTCAAGCTTCTTATCCCAGTGCTCTGCTTTAAGATCTCAGGTTTACTATTTCTCTGTTGCAGAGTCTGGGGTTCAACATAAACTTCCAGAAATCAGATCTGATGCCTTCTCAGGATCATATTTTCCTTCATTGCAGTCTTCAGACCATCCCCATGCTGATATCTCTGCCTACCTGCAGGCCTTTGTCTCTCGCTGCCTTTTTCCAGTTTCATATGGCGTCAGTCACAGCCAGGAAGTTTCTCAGGGGTCTCAGGTTCATGGCTTCCACCATTCTCATGCTCCCTCTGGCCAGGCTCTATATGAGAAAGCTTTAGTGGTGCCTCGAGTCAGTGTGGCTCCAATATTGCCGCGCTCTGGACTTCCTGATACCCTTTCTTCCCTGTCTCAAGCTCAAGCTTCAATGGTGAATTCATCAACTTTCTCTAAATCTAAGACTTCCATTCCAAGCTCCAGTCCTGACTTAAGAGCTCTTTACAGAGGCCTCAGACAGGAGTGGAGTGCCTCCTTTGACCCCCTCAAGGTTCAGGGTCTCTGGCCTCTTCATCAGAGGTTGGACAACATCAATATAAAGGAGATGAGGGCTCTGCTTCTGAATCTTCAGGATTTTCATTCTCTTTCATCCTGGCTGCCTCAAAATTTTCACAGACAATAATACAGTGATATATAGTATGTCAACAAGAAAGGGGGTACAATATCCTGTGTTATTTGCAGACTAGCTCTTCAGATCTGAGATCTAGAAATCCATTACAGATAAGTCTTCAGGCAGTTTAATTCCCTTGGAGCACAGTCTAGTGGCAGACTCTTTGAGCAGGTCCAGCAAACAAGCTCATGAATGGGTGCTTCACAGAGGTGTTTTCCTGGGCATTGTCCATCGGTGGGGTATGCCTCAGGCAGATTTTTTTCCTCCATTCTGAACAGAAAGTTTCCTCTGTTTTGTTTCAGAGTTCCAAGTCCTCTGGCTTGGAAAGTGGATGGCCCTGTCTTTTCCATGGAAGAGGATGTTTCTGTATGCCTTCCCTCCCCTCCCCTTCCTCTTTTACCAGGAGTCTTGCACAAGATCAGGCGGGACTCTCCCAAAATCTTGTTATTGACTCCCTTTTAGCCCAGACAGCATTGGTTTCCCCTTCTTTCTCACCCTGCCAGGGGCAATTACCACAAATTACCACACCGGGTGGATCTTTTGTCACAAGACAAGGGGTCTCTTATCCATTCTTTCTTGTCCACTCTTCAGATGACTCTGTTGATGATATGGTTTTGATCCTGAGGACGTGCTTTAGGTTGTGCAAGAAGCCAGCAGACCCACTACCAGGAAAACAGTATCTGTCCAACTGGCAAAGATTTTGTGTCTGGTGCCTCTCTCACCATCAGGATCCCCTATTTGTGGAGGCTCCTGTGGTTCTCACTTATTTGTGTGATTTGCTCCATAATGGGTTAACATATTCTTCAGTTAAAGCTCACCTGCCAGCAATTTCTGTTAGTCTGCCCTTACATCCTCCTTTGGCTTTTAGATTTGTGGTCAAGCAGTTGCTTAAAGGCTTCCTTTGTATTAGACCTCCCAGGAAGCCTATTTCACCTTCTTAAGACCTTAGTTTTGTTCTTTAAAAATTGAATCAGGCTCCTTTTGAGACTGCTTCTTCAACTTCCTTACAACAATGTACTTGGAAGACTATTCTCCTTTTGGTTCTCACTTCAGCCAAGAGAGTCTGTGAACTTAGTTTTGTCTCTTATAACTAGCCAGTTTTCTAGTTTCAGCACTCAAATCTGTTTCTTTGAACTCAGCACTTGTTCAGAACTCAAAGACATTGGTAATTTCCAAACTCTGGACCCTACCCAGTTTGGATTTGTAAAAGGCAGATCATGTCTCCTAAACCTGATTGACTTCTTTGAAGCAGTCACCAAAGCCATAGATGAGGGTAAAATGGTTCACACAGCTTATCTAGATCTCGCCAAGGCTTTTGACAACATCACCCACCCTGGAATTATAGATAAGCTCACTAAACTAGGTATAAATCCCTATGTCATAAGATGGGTTGCCAACTGGCTCACGGACAGAACCCACATTGTGAAAGTAGCGGATTCCAAATCCGACATCAGGCCAGTGACAAGTGGAGTACCACAGGGTTCAGTCCTGGGTCCTCTCCTGTTTGGTATCTACTTCTCTAAAGTGAAGTTCTTTGGCTAACAAAGTTTGCAGATGACTGCAAACTAGGAGCCGTAATCGAAACTCCTAACGATGTGGACAAACTACAAAAGGGTCTCACAGAGACAGATACCTGGTGTCAAAGCCATGGCCTGAAGCTAAATGCCAAAAAGTGTGTTGTCATCCCCTTTGGTAAAAACTCTGTACCCATGAACTACCACATAGCTGGTCTACTTAATGCCGAAAATGTGATGAGACCTTGGGACACAGGTGGACAGTAGTCTCTCCTTTGATAATCACATTGCCACAGTGGTCAGGAAATCCTTCTACGTGGCTCATCTCATCACAAAAGGATTCTCATCTAGAAAAAAAGAGGTCATTGTTCCCCTCTACTCATCACTCATTAGACCCATCATAGATTACAATGCCCCTTTTGGTATGTACCTCACAAGACATCTACAACAACTGGAAAGACCACAGAAATACCTCACAAAGAGGATTACTGGCCTCAAACAGATGCCCTATACAGACCGTCTCAAAAAACTATAGCTTTACTCCATCGCATATCGCCTACTCAGGGGCAATCTCTGCCTAACATACAAAGCTATGTCAAACACAGAGCTGTTGGACATGCTCCACTTAAAGAAATCCCAATCCCTCCGAGCTACACGCTCTAGGGACCTAAACCTTGTCATCACAATAAACAGAACATGCTGGAGGGAAAGATTCCTGTCCCAGAGACTTCCCATACTCTGGAACAGACTACCTATCTATGTCAAACAGAGCTCCTCATTAGCACTCTTCAAGAAAAATCTTGATGATTGGATGGGAAATTCACCCCAGGGATCACTTCTGTGGCTCTGCTCGACAGGGGCACAGGAAAATAATTTTCTTGGGTGGCGAAAGCCAGGGTACATTTTTTGGCTAGGCTTGTATGGGCCCTAGGGCCGATAGCCTAGTACCTACCCATTAACTTCATGCTGTGATGGACATTCCTCTTCATACTAATCCTTCTTTTATGCCTAAGGTAGTTAATGAAATTTCCCTTATTCAGTCTATTCATCTTCCCTCTTTTACCCCTTCTCCATAGTCTGCCAGTGAGAAGGTCCTACACACCTTTGATTTGCATAGACACCTCAGATAATATTTGGACAAAACTAAAGTTATTCACAAATCTGTGCAACTTTTTATTTCCTTTCATCCTAGGTCTTTGGGTTTGGCTGCTTCTAAGCAAACCCTCTCTTCCTGGATTTCTAAGGCCATTTCTTTTTGTTATTCTTTTTTGAGTTTTTCTCCTCAGTAAATGCTATTCTGTCAGGGCTATTGCCTCCTGTGTTTTTTTTTTTTTTTTTTTTTTTTTCAAGGAGCTGTATACCAATTCAATCCTTGAGGCTGCTACTTGGTCCTCTGTTCATGCTTTCACTAATCATTACAAGCTGGATATTATTTTGAGGGTGAGGGCTGGCGTTGCCAGTGCTATCCTGCATGGATTTCTAGAGGGCTTTTCTGTGCTGTCCTTCTGCTAGGCTTCCTCTTGCTTTTGTACTCTCCCTTAGGTAAAGAATACTGCAACAGGGATGTGGAAGGACATAGTACAATTGCGTAAAATCTTACCATAACACTAAGTGTTCTCCTATCTGCTGCCCCCTCTGCTCTAGCCTTGTTCTTTCCTGCCCCTCTGGCCGAGGTGCTCTTCTCCTTTTTATTCCCCTTCTGGACACATATGTTGTCTTTGTCTCTGGAGACATTATGTTCTTTCTGGGGCTTTTCCAGTTCTGAATGTGTGTGTCCATACATCACCTTTGCCCTGCGCTTTGCATGGGGAGCATATATGTGACATGTGACACCTTTATGTACGAAAGACTTGGTATACTGTCCTGACGTTGGGCTATCCTTGACAGGAGATCCCTTAGGTAAAGAATACTGCAACAGTGAGATAAAGGACATCTACTGTTATGGTAAAATTTTAAACAACTGCACTAAATATATGATGCCTTGTCTAAACATCAAACATTCACAAGAGTGGATGTTAAAATACCAAACCCATATCACCAAAAACCCAGAAGCTCAAACGTTATGGGTTATTACTGTGCAGGACTGTGGTACAGTACGGATCGGGGTTTTTCACCTTTCCTCACTGTAGTGCAATCTCAGAGTTTGTATATATATAATTAGCATATGGTGCAGGTGGATAATGGGTTTTTGGTGATGTAGGTTTTTGTGAATGTTCAATGTTTAGATAGGGATCCATATGTCTGTTTGTATGTGTGCGCAGTTATATGTACACACACTCACATAAAATAGTAAATGTCTCAGATTTGGTAACGGCTTTTATGATGAGAGGCCCAGCTGCAGTTCATAAAATGAGTTGCCATGTCCCAGTGTTGTAGATGTTTCATTACACCCCAGTCCCAGGCATATTCCATTTACCCATGTTTATATGCATTTTTTTTTTTTACTGGTAACTATTCTTTTCAGTGGGATGTGGATTTGTGCTAGTTTCCTTGTGTAGCAAGCCACTTAACCAGACATGTCTGTATGGTCAACCCTTGAAATGGACTTCCAGTGGGCTTACCTGATTAATAAGTCTTATATCTAGTATCAGTATCTCTATCTCGTCTCTGGCTATACTACATATTTTTTCTGTTGGAGACTTTTTGGGAGGTCACTTTGCTGGGATAGTAGTAGTTGGTATAGGAATTATTTTATGTTTTCTTTTTTATTCTCTAATTTCTTGTTTATTTGTTTGTGTTTCTATATATGTAAGTATGAGCAGTTAATATGGGGAACTACACAATGGGTGCCATTCGCATTTCTGTGATAATGTAAAAAAACATATTAGGTAAAAAATGTGCACTGTCCTTTTTGTGCTTTAATTTTTTATTTTTCTTTGTAAGTGTGAGAAATAATGTTTAGTCAACAACTATGAGGTTTGTTTGTTTTTGGGGGTGGGGGAGGAGTTGGTCTATATACCTGCTTGCTGCCTTCTGTTCTTGAGGAAGTTATGGTTGACCTTTATGTATAAATGTTAAAACTGAATTGTTAAACATTGTGGTCTTTATTTATTTATTTGGTTGCGTGTGTATTATTTTACCGTGATTTATGTTTAAAATTTGTCATTCTTGTATCTGATTGATATTGTAATAGTATATTTTCTGTTGAGATCTGCTTTAGTTGTCTTGTTCGGACATTTCTCATTACTTATCTTGTATTAAGGATAGTATTTTATTTGGTGTGGTTTGTTATGTATTTATTTATTACACATTGTTTATGTTCTGCACTTAGGTCCAGATATTTATATGATTTAATTAGGTGAGATTTCTTCACTGTTGAATTTTTTTGTTAGCTATTTTATACACGTTTTCATTGTGTTTTGAACTATATGAATCATAGCTGGTTGGATATTTTTTTTTCTTTTTTATTGTTATCTTTTTTGTGATAAGTTTATGGCTAGTAGATGTAGTGAATAATGACACAAGTATATCTGAATGTCCTAATTTCTTTTCTTTGTGGAATTCATATGGTTTGGTAGGACATTTTCTGATTTATTTCATATGCTGACACTTTTACGTTTCACACATCTTTTCTTGTTTTAGGTCGATATTCCTTTGTTAGTTTAGTATATATTTTTTGCCTGGTTGTCTTTATGCATTTTGATGCCATTACAGATTAGTTTGCAAATTTCTTAGTGTTCCTTTAAGTATAGTGCATGTATTTGTTTTTTGATCATATTGTGGCATCATTGGGAAAGGTGTACTACAGCTCAGGGTGTGTTTATTTAGTGTTGGCACAGGTTACTTGAGACTCAGACCTACACTTCTAAGATTATAGAGATTTACAGGTCTCCTAAAAATAAAACTGTTGCACAGCCAAACTACTATTGAGGAAGTCAAATGGTGGTGAAGTCCCCCCCACACACACACTTAGCAAAGCATCCTAACTCTAACCTTGTCCTGACCTCTAACACTAATCTTGACATTCATCTTAACTGAAAAAAGCCCATCTCATAACAGGAAAGTACTTCTCTTATTCTATGTAATTTGGATAAATGTATGGGTAACCACACATTCACTCCCCAGTTTAGCACCCTTGCCCCTTATGGATAGGGAAACATGCCCCAACATATCCTTTTCTGTCTGTCTCTGGGTTATTTATATCCAAAATGTAAGGGCTAAAAGCTACTATGGAAATGTAAGGCTAGGCTTTTTAAGATCCTCACAGGTCATTTAGTCCAGTAGGCACCTATGAATAATTTTGGTAGAATGGTAGCGTGGTTAGAATATTTTTGGCCTAACCCATGAGAGATGCAAAGAGAGGAAAGGAAAATGCAGTGGCTTGGCACAGGTTGGAGAAGGGTATGAGTTAGAGGAATAGTTGCACTGTGCAAGACAGGAAAAGGGCGTGGAGCTGATTGTCTTTCTCAAGCCTAACTTAGTTTTACCAACATAGAATGCACAACACCCCTGACACAGTACTAAATAAAACCACATATTGTGTCAGGGGTGTTGTGCATTCTATGTTGGTAAAACTAAGTTAAGCTTGAGAAAGATAATTCACCAGCATGTGTATGATATGGAAAAGGGGAGGGAAGGAATGCACTGTTTAAGCACATAAAAGATAATCCACAGCATGAGTTTAGATTTGCTGGCATAGACCAAGTAGATCTTGGTGAAAGAGGGGGTCCTTGTGATGAGTTCCTTGAATTTATGGAGCTTAAATAGCAGTTAAAACTTAATGCCACAGCTAGTCCAGGTCTTAAAGAAGCTCTGTCATTAAGTAGCTTCCTGAAATTAAAAGCAGCATATTTTTTTTAAAATGAGTGGTTTTAAGTTAAATGTTTAAATGCACGGTGTTCATAAATAGTGGTTTTTATGTCATATTATTTGTACTTTTATATAAAAAAATTGTGCTTTTATATCTAATGTTTTGCATGATTGTCAGACATTTGGTTGGTTGTTTAAAAACATAAGGTATTTAGGTAGGACAGCTTCTT